>NC_046161.1:64418457-64640957 GCF_011064425.1 Rattus rattus | reverse complement strand
CATGGGTTCTGCCTCCCATAACAAAGTGAGTGGCACTGCAACCACGATCTTTCTAAAGCCCACTGCCTCCCTGACTGTAAACTGTGTTCTTTCATTAGTATAAAAACACCATGAAGTATTTCTGCTCAGAGAGAAGCATGTACAATATAGTGAGTATCGGTGCAAAGCTCCAAAGCTTGGAACTCACAGAACAGCCTTGTTCAACATGGCCTCCAACAAGACCAAGCTCCATAGTGTGGAGTCAGTCTTCAGAGGATATCTGTCCCCTGAGGTGCCCCCATGGTCAGGATGCAGACCAGTGTTTGACAAAGAATACAATGTGTCAACCAGTACAAGTTGAGTGAATACAGGATAGACCAATGAAACTGTATGTGTTGTTTCACACCAGTAATCGCTCAGGGGGCTGGGGCAGGAAGATCACTGCAAGTTTGAGGCCAACCTGGGCTACATTGTGAGACCTGTCTTTTGGCTCATCTCAGGATATCTTGTCTCCACAACTACCACACTGTGGCAGCTACGGGAAGGATGAATAGAGACTCTGAGCCCAGAGGCTTCACTGAGAAGTTTCCAAAGTTGACCTACTTGTCTCCAACCTCAGGAAGTCAGAAGAAGCAGTCCCCTTACAGATATCCCTTCTCTGGCTTTTTGAAGCATATAGCCAAGGCTGGCCTCAAACCTGCTATACAGCCAAGGCTGCCCTTGAACTCCTGATCCTCCTGAGTTTAAAGATTATAGGTGTGTGCCACTACACCCAACATGGTCATCCTTCTCTTAAGTCTACAGTCCACCTAAGGGTATTAGTCAGACTTTAGTTGGGGAAAGTACATTTCCGGCTACAGAACAATTTGAACTGGGTAGCTGTAATCCGGTCACATAGCAAATGTGTTTTAACCTCTACTTCTATCTTTTAATCAAACTAGTGATGGACTGGTCACCCAGTGGCAGGCTCTGTCTCCTTAGCTGAGGCTCTAGGATAGTGTTCCTCAGATAGCCTTTTAAGAAAGTACCCCATCACTCCTGCATTCAAGGACAAAGTTCTCAGGTGAGTCAGGTGGGTGGAGCACGGTTGGACCAATTGGCAGGCTTCAGCAGAGTCTCACTTGCATATAAGTTGGGCAAGGCCAGATCCACAAAAGTTTATTCTTCACAACTGAGAAACTCTACACATATTCAAATATGACTTGGATTGGGCACCTCCTTGACAATGCTGTCACTAACAAGAGTGACAAAGCAAAGCCCCACTTCACCCTGTGTCCTAATCCTTGGTTAGAAATGGATCATCTCTGAGGCAAGCATAGCTATGTAGGAAGTTTCTCTAATTGGCTGGAGACCAAAGTCACCAGGCAGGCAAGCTGACGAGGAGGACCAGCTCCCAGCTCTTGTTCATGCCACACTGACTAGAACGGAAACAAAACCAGAGGTAACTGCATGGTTTCTAGATGAACTCTGGGCCCTAGCAGTTCCTAAATTTAATGCTATCCTGAGAGAGGATCTGTCAGTAGACTGTGCTATCAGCCTGACCAAAAGTCTCTCTGGGCTAGGGCTCAGTTGATAGAGTGTCTGTCTAGCATGCACACAGCCCTGGGTTTGACCTCAAGCACCACTTAAACCAAGTGTGTGCATGGTGCACGGTCTGTAGCAGACTGATACCTCCCAGTACTTGAGAGGTGGAGGCAGGGGGTCATCCTCAGCTACACATCAGGTTTGAGGCCAGCCTGGCCTACTGGCCTATCTAAGAATCCTGCCTCTCTCTCTCTCTCTCTCTCTCTCTCTCTCTCTCTCTCTCTCTCTCTCTCTTCTGTGTGTGTGTGTGTGTCTCCTCCTCTCTCCTTTTCTATACTGACTGCAAAAATAAATGCCTAACTTATACAAAACAGGAGTAGAGGTCTGATAAGTAACTTCTTACTCCTATCTTTTTTAAAATATTATCTTATTTCTGTATATTATTTTATTTTTCTAAAAAGATTAATTGTGTGGGCATAAATCAATGAGAACTCAACGGGGAAAAGAGCTTTTAGAAGTGTAGTGGAATTTTTTTCTTGCCTATGCTTTGAGTACAGAGTACACACACACACACACACACACGGGGGGGGTCAGATACATGTGTGTGGAGGTTGATGTCAGGTGACTTCCTTGAGACAGGGTTGCTCAGTAAACTTGGAGCTTGCAGAACGGTTAGACCAACTGACCAACAAGCAAGGCTCAGGGGTCCTCCTGGCTCCATCTCCTCAGTGCTGGGATTACAAGGACTGACTTTATGTAGATTCGACGAGATGTAAACTCAGGTTCCTGTGTCTTCATAGCAAGCATTTTACCAGCTGAGCAATCTCCTCTATCCACTTAAAGTTTTTAAAAGCTAACACAGAGCACTGAAAGAGCATAAACCATGGGGTGCCTGGGCCCAATCGATACATCTACAGCATACCCAAGGCTCACGGAAGAGCTCCAAAGGGTAAAAGCCAGCAGACCAGGGTGCCTGCTGAGATTCAGTGCTTCCTATGCGTAGGGAAGTAGCACCCATGAGTCTCAACAATAAGGTTGCCTAAACAGGACCTCCTGAAGAGGACAGGAGAGATTCACGTGGCATCAGCCCTAGATGGAGAGCTACTCAATCAAGGCTGGAGAGAGAAAGACAGAGAGAGAGAGAGAGAGACAGAGACAGAGAGAGAGAGAGAGAGAGAGAGAGACAGAGACAGAGACACAGAGAGAGACAGAGACATATCTGCTTCTCTCTCTGTGTGTGTGTGTGTGTGTGAGAGACACAGAGACAGAGACAGAGACACAGAGAGAGACAGAGAGACACACAGAGAGAGATACACAGAGAGAGACATAGAGAGAGAGACAGAGACACACACACAGACACACAGACACACACACACACACAGAGAGAGAGAGAGAGAGAGAGAGAGAGAGAGAGAGAGAGTACATTTTCTCCAAAGACGAGCTCTCTGCTGACAGGATATCCAATCCCAAGTGGTCAGACCTAAACACATACAAACAACTAAATGTATGTTAAATGCATATTTAGTAGGGGTGTGTGTGTGTGTGTGTGTGTGTGTGTGTGTGTGTGTGTGTGTGTGTGTGATTGAAGAAAAAGTTTTGAATTTGAGAGGGAGGGGGTAGGGTTATGGGAGGAGATGGGTTAAGAGGAGAGAGGGCATAGAAATGGTGTAAATATAGTACTCATGTATGAAATTCTCAAAAAAATTTTTTAAAAAGGAAAAAGAATGAATGATAAAGTGTTAACATATCACGGGCTCTTGGGGGCGCTGTGTCAGGATGTGCTAACCAGAGCAAGGCTCTCAGCGATCAGCAGCCTCAGGGAGTGAAGGAAGCTTTGCGTTGCACACTGTTATTGCACACTTGCTGTCCAGGAGAGCTGTGCTGAAGAGCAAGGCTATCTGGGCCCCGCTAACTCATGACACTAAGCCAAGTCCGGGAGCAAGCAATTCCTGTTTCTGACAGGAGTTGCCTGACCAGTAAATACATCATTCCCAGTGCCCTTCAGGTACTGGGGGAAAGTGATTACCGGATCAGAGAGATTCTGGACTACAGTGGTGAAGGCTGACAGGGCCGCAGAGATGCCGGGAGCTACCAGAGTAATGAAATCAACAGTTCAGATTAGCTATCAGGAGCCAGGGACAAACCCTTCTCTCCCTTAGTACCTGATGGGAGGGCTCAGGACCTCTCCTGTCCTTTCCACTCACGACTCGCACCCTAGAGGTGTGAATGGAATGGAATAATAAACATGGGCTTGGGGCTCAAGGAAGTTTGAAGAGGTGTTGGGGGGAGTGGGGCAAGAAATGTGAAAAATGTGCGTGATGAAATTAAAAGCCCCGGTGTACACCAGAAGGCAGATGGCTATCTTCTGATGCCCCTGTTAAGGGCTATCTCACGGAAGCTACACCCAAGTTGCAAGTCCAGTCTTCAAGAGGCAGTGTGTTGTGGCCTGAGGTTGGAGAGGGCTGCAGGCCCTGTGCAGCAACAAGCAGAGACCCGTCCATCCTTGACAGATTCTGAAGGGCTCTTGCTAGGTACGCACACCCCAATTCAGTGTCTAGAATGCTAACCACTGCAGGGCAGAGCCACAGACCCCACCCCCACCCCCATTCAGTAAGCAAGTTCTGGTAGTGGCTTTACAAGAACACTGATTCGGATGATCCAACCCGGTGAGCTAATCCTGGATTCTGAGTGAGCTAATCACAGTCTGATTCCGTGGTGGCCACACACAGGTACCAAGGTTTAACCGTAGGCAAGGACACATGTTTTCAAATCCAAACTGGAAAAGAAGGTATGAACTGTTAGGCAGAGAAGAGACACCCTCTTCAAGGAGGAAGTGTTCCAACTGCAGAGGCCTGAGCAGCCTTACAGATAAACACTGAAGAAAGCCAAAAGTTTCAAGGTCTACAGTAAAACAAACAAACAAACAAACAAACAACCCCAAAAACCAACCAACCAAACAAACAAACAAAAAAAACCCCAGCCCCAGGCAGGTTACATAACCTTACAGACACTGTGCCTGGTTTCTTCCCATCAGGCTGAGAACCGAACCCCAGGGCTTCAGGGATGCTAAGCTTGCCTTCTCAGAACCCAGTTAAACCACCAGCCAGGGCAGAACACTGTGTGCACATAAGCAGGCACTTATTCAATATGTGTGTGCAGGTGCTCACAAAGGCCAGAGGTCAGCCTCTTGTGACATCCATAAGGCACTGTCTATCTGCCTTGTTTTCTGAAGCAGGGTCTCTCTCACTGAGGCCAGAACCTCATGGTTAGGTTAGAATGCCTAGCAAGCAAGTCCCCGCCTCGTTATCGTTGAGATCACCATGGCGCCCCACGTTCCTGGCGTTTTGGGTAGGTGATAAGGATCCGACGCAGGCTCTTGGGCTTGTCTGGCAGTGAATTCACCCACTAAGCCGTCTTCCAAGGCTCCCCAAATATTTACAGACTCATATTCAAAACCCTACAATTTTGACTCTGCTTAGAAAGTGCCTTCTCTCTCAGCTACCCAGGCTAAAGCCACTGATGACCCATCAGATCCACAGAACCATTTCTGGAGGAGTCAAGACTGGAATTTGGGTCTTCCAACCCCCGACCCATCCCTGACTGGCTCTCTGCTCTCAAGTCTTCTCTAGTCACCCGTGGTAAGGGTGGCTCTTAAGATTTTAATTTTGATTTTATGATTATCCCAAAGGTCCTAGAGAAAAGTAGATACTATTTGGATGTTTACGCATAACTGAGCCTATGTGTTTAAACATTTTTAGCTTCTCTAGGGATAAACATTAGTGTTCAGTTGTGTGCATATTTGCATGTGCCACACACGTGTGTGGAGGTCAGAGGACAGCTGTGAGAATCTGTCCTCTGTTTCCGCTGTGTGACTCCTGGGATTCCAACTCAGATCCTCAGGCCGAGCAGGAAGTGTCTATACCTGCTGAGCTATCTCTCTAGCCCACTCATGGTGAATCTTGACTCCCTGGCAGTCAGACCGGGCGAGAACCCTGGTACCCATCCAGTGGTAAGATCGGAAGAGCTTAATTTCTTCCTAGTTTATTTGTTGAGGCAAGCTCTCATAATCGCCTGAATAGAAATGGTTTGAAGCTTTCTACCCAGACCAGACTGCTCTTGAACTCACAAAGACCTGTCTCTGCCTTCTCGGTGATGGGATTAAAGGCAGGACCCCCACAACCAGACTCTCCTTTAAGAATATTATAAAACGTCACCCAGGTAAACAGCACATCTTGATTCAATCCACTCATCTCCTCCCTCTACGTTCTTCCTGGTTTCTTAACACAAAGACAGACAGATAACATCCTAATATAGCCTTTCAGTGGGTGATCCCACACAGTCTCACTTTGGGGAACACTTTCCTGGTAACCTCAGCCTCCGCAGGGCTCTGTTTATGAGCTGGAGGTGGGTTGGGAAGCCTGGGCATTGCCTTAAAAACAAAACAAAACAGAACAACACAACACAACAAAAAGAGCAATAATGTGGATAAAAAAGGGCTAGGGGATGGTCTGCAGATCAGAAAGCAGCCACCTGCCTTGAGACCTCGGGCTTTGGAATTTCACAATGACCCTTCTGATGTGTACTTTCTTCTGCGGGAATCACTGAAATTGCAAACGTGAGCTGGCCGTGTCTGATGGGATTGCAGGGCGTGGATGAGTCACATCAAGACACTGTCACAACGGTGTAGAAATCTCCATGTAAGCAAACTTCTGGTTATTGTTACTTATTTCTTACTGTAGTCTGTGACACACCAAGGTGTCCCGTGTCACTTTCAGGTGTGCAACTTCTCGTGAACTCCATCTATGTACCGAGAGCTAAGTTAGGGGTTTGGCACCCTGTCTTTATTGAAGATTAGTGTGTGTGTGTGTGTGTGTGTGTGTGTGTGTGTGTGTGTCTGTGTGTGTGTGTGTGTGTGTGTGTGTGTGTGTGTGTGTTGTGTGTATGGAGGGGGGAAGGAGGAAAAGCGAAGGAAGGAGGAAAGGAGGGACAGAGGAGAGAGAGGCATTTAGGCGTTATATTGATGAAATCGAGGGAGAGTTACCTTGGCTGTGAAACAGACCTTGTCACTCTATAAACATAGGGGCATTTCCAACACATCCTGCCTGATCTCTAATGGTTAACAGTCACGGGGAGGCCAGAACTCTGGAGCTGTCTGTCCTTCCTGTGACACAGGCCTCAGTCTTGTCTCCTGCTCTGGTCTTCAGGCTTCTCAACCAAATTTTATGTGTATGTGTGGGGGTAGGAGGAGTAGATAGATATTGACTTTTCTTTGAAGCAAGGTACCTAAATCCCACCAGAGGAGTGAAATACACTAAAAGAATCCACACAGAGACAAAACAGACAGCACAGGACACCAACTGTCAAAGTAGTCAGCTAGGAATTTGCTGAAGGAAATCTGTGTGTGTGGCGGGGGTGGGGTGGGGGGCAGTATGCAGACATGCTCAAATACATGTGTACATGCATGTAGAAGCCAGAGGTCAACGATGGGTGTTGGCTAAGGAAACCCAGAGATCCTGTGTCTGCCTCTCCAGAGCAGGAATTACAAGTGGTTGCTAACACCAAGCTTTTTGACTTGAGTTCTGCTTGCAAGGCAAGTATTTTAGCCCCTGAGCCGTCTCTGCAGCCTCTGAAGAAATGTAACACGTGCCGTTTCCAAAGTCAAGTCACCCACTGTTCTCTAAACCTGGCCTCACTTGTTTTGACCGTGCCTGATACCACGGAGCAGAACTTGACGCCTGCTGTCTCCCTGTTAGGTGGAAAAGAAAGTGTCAACTCTTTATACAGATGACACTGCTCCATTCTGAGTGTGACAGTGAATAGAAAAACAGAAGGTCCCTTGTAACGGGTCCCAGGGAGTTGTACTTAGAAATGTACAGCGTGACCACACGTTCATTCACAAACACATTTGTATAGCTTCTGCCTTGCAGAAAGTACAGTACTGTATATGCTGTCTCCATGTGTGCAAACGTCCCCAAAATACCAGGAAATACGTAACCTTCTCCCTGGTCTGTGACCCTTTTCCTTCCTGGGAGTTGGGCCAAAGCACAGGATTACTTATTAATCAAATATCCCACACCCCAAGACTGCATGGGAGCCAAAAGGAAAAGTCTTCAGCCTTTTGTTTGGTGGAGACTAGCTGCGCGCGCAGTCCTGAAGTAGCCACTCTGCACTTAGAAAGAAAATGCATCTCGACTTATTGTTTTTAAATTCCAAGCAGCAAGAAGGGGAACAAAGGTTAGAAAAGAACGAAATAGCTCGAGATGCAGAGAAAGATAAAAGGCGAATGATTTAAATTAAACATGAGGAAAACATTAAGGAGGCGAGGAAATAAAACAACCCAAGATCTAAACACACAACAAAGAAGAGATGTTTGATCCCAGAGTGAGTCATGTGGATAAATAATATAAAATGCTGTACATGCTCTAAACGGGGGGGGGGACCCCAACAACAGGGAAAACAGTTCCTTCCAGTCTCCTTCGTGAGGCAACCGCAACTCATTCTGCTTCGTAAACTGACGAGTGGTAAATTCAGCTTTTAAACTGCCTACCTACTATCCAGTCTCTTAGAGTGGGTGTGGTGGCTTACAGCCCTGACTCCTGAGCTTGGAGGCTGAGTCAGAAGGCTGGAAAGTTCAAGCCCAGCTGGATTAGAGGGAGAAAGAGAGAAGGGGCGGGGAGGAGGGTGGGGACAGAGACAAAGATGGCTGGTGGGTGGGGGGTGGGGTACGGGAGGGAAGTGGGGCTGGAGAGATGACTCATCAGTTAAGAGCACTGCTGCTCTGGCAGAGGACCCAGGTTGAGGTCTCAGCACCCCCATGGTGGCTCACAACCACCCATAACTCCAGTTCCAAGGAGTCTGATGCTATCTTCTGATCTCTGCAGGCACGCGTGTGGTAGACAAACGGACACTCAAGCAAAACACTCCTACGCGTACAATAAAGTAATCTAAAAAACGTCTTGTGTCTGTGTGTGCCCATATGAAAGGCAGAGGACAATGCTGGGTGTCATTCTCAGGAGGTTTTCTTCCTCCTTTGAGACAGGGTCTCTCACTGGCTTGAAGCTCACTAACTAGGCTTGACTGGCTGGCCCGTGAGCCGCAGGGGAGCTCTTTTGTCCACTTCTTCAGTGCTGAATACAAATGTGCGCCCACACACCCAGCTTTTTATGTGGGTCCTGGGGATCAAACTCAGGTCCCCCTGTTTACAAGGCAAACTCTTCACCCACTCAGCCATCTCCCAGACTGTATCTCATGGCAAAATGTTGGCTCCTTAAGAGTCATTTGAATACCTTTAAATATATCCAATTGATGTTTTCTTGCCTCCAAGTCAAAGTCTGTTTTTTGTTTTGTTTTGTCTCACGGGGAGGTACGGTTTGTTTTTAAGGCGGGGTCTCTTGACAGTAGCTGAGGATGGCCTTTGACCTTTGCCTCTCCTGCCTCCACCTCCCAAGTGCAGGAGTTATAGGCCCTGCCATGCCCAGTTAAGCCAAAGCGTAATCACCCCTTCCTAAGAGTGCTTCTGAGGACCTGCTGGCCGTGGGCTCGCACACCAACGGACCTGGCACTATTCAAGTGTCTGTGAAGTGACGCTGACAGGCCAGCAGGTATGCTGTGAAATTAAAAGTGTGTCACCAGAGAAACACAGCTAATGCTGGGCGCAGGAATGCTACCGATGGCAGAGGGACCCGAAAACAATGTGCAGTTCCTTTTCTATTCTGTGTCCCCCCCATTGTGTTTTGAATAGACTGAATCACTGCCCAGCTCTGGGCCCGGTTTTCAAAGGCCCCATTGTAAGGGCTAAGCTTTCTCTGAGCACAGTGAAGGTCCTGTAGCAACCCTCCCATGAGTTTCCTGACTGGTATGATGAAAATCTTAACAGAATTGTAACATTGCTCCAGCCACAAGCAAGACTGCAAAATGACCGGGGCCTGCCATTGTGGGCCCCGGGGGTGGGACTTCTTATCTGAACACCCCACTATCCACTGCCCACATCATTCAGACTCACTGCCAAAGAAAGGGCAGGCTTTCTAGGACTCTAGGCGTTTGAAGAGAGAACCTGGACAGAGTATCTGGGTTGGAGGGGGTGGGAAAAGGGGGTTGGCAAAGAGGAGGGTTCCCACTCAGCACTTTGGAAAGGGGGAGTTCTGGGGTTGAGCAGCAAGGATCAAATGCCGCACATAAGGAATACGTGTATACCTGTTGGTTTTAATGGGAGGCACATAGGCACACAGGAATTGACCATGGCAAGCGCTGTTCTGAGCTTTAGACATGGGAGCTCACTTGATTGTCTCAAGAAGGTACCCAGGGTGCAAAGCCATGGCATACCATGCCTCGGGTCAGCACTGTGTATGTGAACTTTCTCCACTCCTCTCCCCAGCTTTTTCATTGTACATTGTTTCATTGGGCACTGGATGCTCTGAGCCACATCCTAGGAACAAGAAGTAGTCAAGACATCTACGGGAGCGTTCTCTATGGACTTCAAGGATGCTTTTCCACCATAGGCCTAGGAAAGGCTGTATAGAACAGGAAGGAAATGGAAGCCAAGGATGTGTGCACTGGCATGATGGTGCACACCTGTAATCTTAGCACTGGAGAAGCGGAGGCAGGAGCATCAAAAGTTCAAAGTCATCCTCAGCTATACAGTAATTTGGAAGCCAATCAGAGATAAATGAGACCCTTTCTTAAAGGACCAATGAGGGGCTGGAGAGATGGTTCAGCTGTTAAGAGCACCAACTGCTCTTCCAGAGATCTTGAGTTCAAATCCCAGCAACCACATGGTGGCTCACAACCATCTGTAATGGAATCCGATGCCCTCTTCTGGTGTGTCTGAAGACAGCTACAGTGTACTCCATAAAATAAATAAATTTTTTAAAGGATAAATAAAAAATAAATAAAAAGGCAAGTCAAGCTGATTTGCTTCTCCATTCCCGCATCCGTTTATTGGTTCTTTCAGGCACCATGTCAGGAGCTAAGCACTGTTCTACAGACCATGTCTCTAGGGCTCCTGCTTTCATGGAGTTGTGTTCCCCTTGGAACTGGAGAAAATAAACAGAAAAACTAAATCATGTCATAACAGATACTGACGAATGCTACGGAGAAAAGATAGGAGTTGATGGAGTTGGAGGTTAAGGATTCTTTGAAGAACAGATTTTAGCAATGCCACAATCAAACAGTGAGAAGGACTCCAGGGACAAGGAAAGCCACAGGGAGCAGCAGGATGGGGCTTCTCCTGAATGTTCAATTAGGAAACCTGGGCCAGCTTAGCAAAGCCAATGCAGTCAGTCTCTTGGCACACCTATCCTGCAGCTTTCTAAATGCCCAGGTCAGAGACTTAGTATCAAATGATTATCAGATCCCGTGCAGGGCAAAGTCAACACAATCATGACCAAAATGGGCCAACCCACTCCAACCCCAGAATGCTAGTCCAGACCTTCAGAATGCCAAATGTCTGAGATCTGGTCAGTGAGCTAGCGCTCTCTCTCTCTCTCTCTCTCTCTCTCTCTCTCTCTCTCTCTCTCCTCTTCTCTTCTCTTCTCTTCTCTTCTCTCTCCTCTCTCTAGACCTGCTAAGTAAAGTGCTTGGCTTATAAACACGAGGACCAGTGTTCAATGCCTAGAACCTATGTTTTTAAAAAAAAGTTGGACACAGTAGTGTGTGTCTGTAACCCAATAATCCAAGCCCTGGGGAGGCAGGAACATGAAGACTGACTGGGTCTCACCGGCCACTTCAGCCACTCCAGAACCCTAACCCAAACAAGGTGGAAGGCTGGTAAGATAGCTCACCAGGTAAAAGTGCTTCCTGCCAACTCCAATGATCTTAGTTCAATCCCCAGAACTTGCAAAGTAGAAAGAGAGAGCAACTGTCCTCTGACCTCCACACGTGTACTTGCACATACACAAACGAATAAATGTAATGTTTCGTTTTGTTTTTAAGTTAAAAACCAGGAGCATTCCTGAGGAATGATACCTGAGACTGACTTCTGGCCTTCACATGCCTGCCTGTGCAGGTGCATTCACCCAGACACAAAGTAGCCAGGCAGTGGGAGAGACACAAAGTAGCCAGGCAGTGGGAGAGACACAAAGTAGCCAGGCAGTGGGGGCTCCCATCTTCAATCCCAGCACTCAGGAGGCCCAGGCAGGTAGATTTCTGTGTTTAAGGCCTGGTCTACAGGGCAAGTTCCAAGAGAGCCAGGGCTACACAGAGAAACTTTGCCTCAAGAAAACCACAAAAAGAAAAGAAAAATTATGTTGAATGGGGAAAAATATGAAATAAGCCTGAAAGCCAGCAGGTGATAAAGGAGATGAGAAACTGAAGTGAGTTCAAAAGCAGATACTGGATTCCCAGTAGAAATACCTCCTTCCTACACGGAGCAGACCACAGCTGCTCATTGCTGAAACTGAAGTCTGTATAACACACAAAAGATATAAACTATGAAGCCTCTGACGTCACATCACAGAGAATTCCAAGCAAGCATAATAAGACCTCAGCAGTTACTGTGTCTGGCTCAGCATGATGGCTCAGTGGGCAAAGGTACTTGCTGTCTAGCCTGAGTTCCATTCCTGGAGCCACATTGATGGAGCAGGAGAACCAACCATACAGGTTGTCCTTTGACCTCTACACTTGCGCTGTAGCACATGAACCCCCTGTCCCTCCCTTCTTAAAAGGAATAAAATAAATGTAATTTTTAAAAAGAAGAATCCTAGCATTTGGGAGGCAGAGGCAGGCAGATCTCTGAGTTCAAGGCCAGCATGGTCTATAGAGTGAGCTCCAGAACAGCCAGGGCTACACAGAGAAACCGTGTCTTGAGACAAACAAATAGATAAATAGTAAATAGAGAGAAAAAGGAGCAGAAGGAGGAGGAGGGGGAAGAGCAGGAGCAGGAGTGGCTGAAGGAAGAGGAAGAGGAGAAAGTGGGGGAGGGGATGAAAGCAGGAGGAGCCACATTTGCATCTGACTTAGCAGAAGACCTGTCTACAGAGCCAATCATGCATCTGCTAATTACGTACTCGTTTTTATCAATTACCCCCGATTATGTCAAACTGACGGCTGCAATGGCGTTTGAGGTGGCATGGATTCTGTAGAATGACCACGCCTCTTAGGAGTCACTTAGATGTTTGGATCTGCTGCACCAGATGCAGGTGCTTCTCCCTATCTGAATGGAATGAATTTGCACCCAGTGCCCATTAAACCTTCCCCTCCCTGGAATCTCCCTGCCTCTTGCTCCAAATATGGGAAGCACATGGACAGAGTGGCATAGCTTGCTGCCTAACTATCCTACTGAGACACTTGCTTGCTGAACTTGGAAATTAATTCCTTTGGCTAAAAAAGCACACCTATCCAGGGGATGCTAGCCTGCTTTGCCGCTCCACTCCACTTTTCAAATTCAGGGAGGCAGGTGGACTTTCTCAGGTCCCTATGTCCTGTCTTGCCTACC
The DNA here is from genome assembly GCF_011064425.1 of Rattus rattus. Lineage (NCBI taxonomy): Eukaryota > Metazoa > Chordata > Mammalia > Rodentia > Muridae > Rattus > Rattus rattus. Next base: position 64,628,023 of record NC_046161.1, on the reverse strand, counting down.
CCCATACAGTGGTGTTTGGGCCCTTTCACACACACTGGGTTTCTCCTGCCTCTGGGGAAAGATGCTCTTCATGATTACGCAGTGAAATTCACATGCAAAGCCCAGCTCTCTCATCCCGGTTTCTTGCCACTAGCCTAGCTGATAGTCTCAGGAAAGTCTGCCTCTGGTCTTAATGCTGCTACCCAGAGTGAATGTTCTGTGTCAATCTAGTCTGTGAGGACCTAAGGCACACGCTGCCTCCTCACCAGCCACAGATCCCAAGGAATCTCCTTTCTATTCCCACATCATAGTCAGTTTATTTCTACTTCTTCTCTCTACCATCAGAAGCCATTCCAGGGCTTATTTTGCCTCAACCCTGTGCCTGCCTTAGTCTAACAAAGACCCAAGCACATAAACAGCTTTGTAAATGTGTGTCCAATGAATTCATGATTGAGAAAAGAATCACTAAGGTTGAATCATCCCAGTGGGTTGCTGGGAGATCAGATCTGAGTTTAAGATCCCAAATAAGTCTAATCACCGAAGAGGGAGAAAGGCAGAAACAGATACTGCTGAGAAAGGAAGAAAGAGAGGAGGCTCAGGAAAGAAACGAATAATTGTTTCACTTGCATTTGCTTGGACTTCTGAGAACCCCCTAAACAGAACAGCTAGGCTAGAAGATGGGATTTGTGCGAAAGAGATCAGAGCCGGGTTAAATAGGAATAATAGAAGCCGTCAAGGAGAGCCAGGAAGGCATGGCTGAGTGCTTGGCACAGGAGACAGGAAGCAGGCGGCCGAGATGGAATCTCCATCAGAGGGTGCAGTCCAGGTCACACAGAAAAGCCACCCTCCTTCCAAAGGCAAGAACGGCTCAAGCTTTCTCACTCAGAGTCTCACTCAGCAAGCAGCCCACCATGCCACCCCGCATGGTGTTATCACTGGTTTGGGGGGGTGTACCTCTGTTTAGCTGCCGAGCCTGATAATAACCATGTTGCTGACTGTGGGGTTATTATTAGGCTGGGCTGTAAGTCTCTGTGTGTGCTCAACCTTGCCTACCAGAAAACAAGAGAGGGCAGGAGGAGGGGACCCAAACTAGCAGAGCTGCTAAGGCTGTTTTTCATCCCAGAGCCTGGGAGAAAACAAACAGCCCTGTAAGATCCCAATTTCTAAGCACACTTAAAGGTAGCAATTCCAGCCTAAATGCCTCTGGGCTTGGTAATGCTCCACCCTAGTGAAAGGGCAAAATTATCAAGGCACAGAGAGGCCAGAGGCATCCCGCTGTGGATGAAGGGTCCATGCCAGCTTCTAAGTAAAATGAGGGATTACAGTAATTCAGCCCAAAGCGATTTCCCGTTTTAACTGCTGTTTCCTGTTTTCCACACCGGGGCCTCACAAGGATATTTAGAACCGAATGCAGGGTTCCCAGGCCGTTCCCTTCACTGGGGGACATTCTTCACCGTTCACTCATCACAGTGTTCAACATGGCAAATGGACTGTTTTCCTACTGACCTCAATGTGTGGCCACCATAACTGCCTCGGAGAGAATTCTTGGCTCTGCGGGACAGAGTTGAGCCAGTCTCTGGCACCATGAACTTCTTTCCCTGGACCCAACTGCCCTCCAAATGGGTCAGCAACAGCCAGCTGGGTTGACTGGACTTGGGAGAAGGGGTGTAGGACAAAAAGGGAATGGTTGCTGGTGCATCCCAGGACAGTGAAGATAAGTAGCCAGTCCTCCCTCCTTCCCTCCTTTTTCTCCCTTGTTGGTTTTTATAGGCAGGATAAGGAGGGTAAGGGGGGTTGGGGGGTGGAGGGTGGGGGGCTGTAACCTTTTATTTTGATACAATTTCTAGCTATAAAAAGTTACAAAAATACATAAAGACTCCTTACCCTCCATCCATTTGCAACACTTGCTTTCTCCTTCCCACTGTGGTTGCCCACCCTCCACCAGGGTTCCTCCGGGAGCATTTAAGAAGAAGACAGGGGCCAGAGAGATGTTAAAGGCTAAGCTCCCAGCCCCAAAATATAAAAAGACAGGCACATAATGACCCTTGTTCATTACCTGCAATGTGTATCTACTAAAGAGGGTGTTTTCCCATAACTGCAGGTCAGGGAGAAACTTGGATGCATTTTCTTTTGTGCCTCTCCAGGGACTGGAATGGCGTCTCCCGCAGCTGTCCTTCTGCCCCTACCTCTGGATTGTTAATGTGTTACATTGGGTTGTCAGACCTCTTTCATCTCCTTTCCTTTGTCTTTTATGATTGTTGACATTTTTTAAAGAATTCAGGCCAATTATTTTAGAGAGTTTCCCTCCCTCCCTGTTCGGTTTGTCTGATGTTTGTTCATAATTAGATTCGGTTCTTGTGATTTGGGCTGGAATTCTAGACAAGCAAGTGAGTGTCCTTCTCGGGGTGTCATGTAACATTAGTGGGTATTAATGGTGCTCATTCTTTGGACCTGTTTATATCCAAGCCTGTTTGCCTGAGGAATCATTTAGAACTTTTTCTGTTGTCATTGACAAGTGATGTGTGGGGAGATACTTGAAGACTACATAAATTTCCTCTACTTTAAACATTTACTGGCGCTTGATAAGATTAGAACTTAAAACCAGTTGGCCCCCATTTTGGAGGGATGCTTTCTTCCTGGCCCCAGAATTTTGCAGACAAGGAGGACTAAGTAACATCTAACTGGGCTTCCCAGAGTCATGGCCGCTGACTTCCTCAGAGACTGCTGGGTCCCAGGGAGGGCAAGGATGCTGGACAGATATGCTGTTCATCAGCAAGGCTGCCTTCCACCTCCACAGGGCGGGAACAAGACGCTTTAGAAGCTGAAAACCAGAGCTATGAGTCAGGCTATGTCTTAATGCCAGACAGCTCTGTCCAAAGACAGAGGAAATCGGCTCAGACGATATGCAAAGCTATTCCATGCCTGAGAGTAGACGACTAGTCATTCAACATCGTCCACCCTTCCTCCACCCTGTTCCTCTCTGCCTCAGCTACCAAGCCTTTCAACAAGTACCTATTTAAAGTGTGGACGTGGAAGAAGTCTTTTGGGATTGGATTGTCTAAAGTCACGCAGGGATCAGGGGATGTGAATAAGGCAAGAGTGGAGGAGTGGAAGAATAGGCAATAGGGGGCCAACACCTGTCCCTAAGCCAGACTGCGGAGTGTCCCTCCAGGTGTGTACTCCAGCCATTCATGTTCCCACAGGGAAATGCTACCCCCAAATTCCTCAGGACTCATGAACACAAACAGCAATGGCAAGGCAACATTCTTTAATGACAGCATTCTTTAATGACTCTTTCAATTGTCCCCATTAACCACAGCCTGGTTTTCTTACCCATTCACTAACCCAGGCCTTTAACCCAGGCATCAACTTGTACTGGATACTGTAATAGGCCCTGGGGATATAAGGTTTTTCTTTTTTTTTAAAAAGACACAGAGGTGCACAAATTAATTACTTAAATCCGCATTTACAGTCCCATTGTGGTTTGTTAACACGAGATTCAATTCTTTCACAATATAAAAACACCAGAAGGAGCTGGTGACTTAATCAGGAAAGAGAATACAGACGTAATTCACACCAAGCTGTGAAATATTACCCGGGGTTGCCAGGTAAGCTGAGGAGCTGCTAGTCAACACACACACACACACACACACACACACACACACACACACACACACACACACACACACTTCACTGATCTTCCCAAGCAAGTAAACCCTAATCCGATGACCCTGTTTTGAGAGTGCTCTCCCTAATTTCTGTGTTTTTCTTCATTCATTCCATTTAAATTAAGCTTCTCTAACAAACTTTTTTTTCTTACTCTTAACAGTTTTATTCCAAAACTTCAATGCCCAGCTGCAAAATGGGGACATTTGATGTGAGCTCTAACATCTTCCTTTGACCCACAAGGGGTTTTAAATATCCTGCTTGGAACCTGGAACGCTCTAATGTAATGTAAGATCTTCATATTGAGCACTAAAACAGCAGTTTTCTAGAGACCAATTAGCCACTTGGTAAGGCATCTTCTCGAAAAGCAGCCAGTGTTAAATATCCCGGCCTCTCGGGTCTTCCTGAATGCCTTCTAGGCAAATCAACCGGTGTGTCCGGCTTAACCAGTCCCTGGACAAAGGCTGTGGGTGGAGAGGGGTTTCCTGTTCCCTAGACACTGGCTGCCTGGTGTTCACTGAAGGCCAAAGATGCCTAATCCAACAAGGACCCTAGCACAAACTCTGAACCATCCACACTCATCACCAACTTCTCCAGCACCCATTCACCCTCCCTACTTCCTCAGCGTGCTCCCACACTCTCCGGTTTAGTCACAGGAGGAAGTGGCTCTGAAGTCCCCATGCTGTCACACTTTGAAACCTGGAAGTGGCCCAAATGCTGGAAAGGGGAGTTGAAGGAAAGCTGTCGACCAGGAGCTGCTCGGCTGAGGGAGGCACCTGAGCCCCCCCTTCCAGCCTGCAGTCTTCCCACATTTTAATCTTAAAAGAAATTCCCAGGGGGCACTTGCTGCTCTTCCCAAAGGACTGAGTTTGGTTCCTAGCATCCATGTTAGATGGCTTCTGCCCTAGTTCCTGGAATCTGACGCCTTCTGGCCTTCAAGGGTACCTGCAATAATGTGTCACCCTACTGTGTGCGTGTAAGTGCACATGCACAGATATGAATAAGAAAGAATAAATTCTTAAAAATAAAAAACCCAGAAATTTCCAAATTTCCCATCTCAAGCCGGAAAACAGGTTTTGCAGAATTCTGGCAGAATAAGTCATGCGTCAATCTTTAAGAAGGTACCTACGTCATAAGGTCAGCTTCATAAGGAGAAAAACGGCTTCTTTGGGAAGGAGCGGTCTATTTATTTTCTTATCAAGCTTTAGCAGGGCCAGCCTGTGAATCCTCAGGACTTAAATTCCTTAGCTAACTGTACATGGGTTCAGGTTTGCTTAGCCTAGAAGTATATCTATCTTCTTGAGGGCGTGAGGTAGGGAGCGATTCAGACATTGACATTTTTATCTACATCTAAGCACTCGTAAATAGATTGTAATATAGCAATTTATGGCCACCAGTTAACTTTCTCAGGTCTGCCTGGCTGGGAAACGTCATCCCAGCCTTCCGGGAACAGGTAGTATCACGGTATTCCGGGCAGTACTGAAGGCTAGCCTGCTTTGAGAAGACTTTATTCCCTGGTTGGCTTAGCATGCATCTTACCACTGGAGGCTCTAGGTGAGTGTGTCCCTCCCTCCCCACCCCCAGCAGGGACTCCTGGGCTGTGAGTGGTAATTAAGAAGGCTTCTCTTGGGTGCTGGATAGTAAGTCAGTCAGTAACAGACACTTTCCTTGGTATTTGAGGCAGCCTTTTGGCTAAAATCCCAGTTCCTCCAAGACCTGGCAAAGAGAAGAGGCTTAAACTGGATCCTGGATGTGACCCTGAATTTGCACTCTGCCCCTTCCCAGGCGTGTGGCTAGAGGAGTTACTGGACTCCTCTGCTGTGGGCAGCCCCTTTCCTTCTCCCTGGAACACTAGGGTGACAGTAATGCAGGGATAACCAGGGCTGCACAATGCCTTGGTTCTACAGTTTCCCTTCAGAACACTGAAGCCCAATAGAAACTTCATAGTGGCTGTTGAGGGAACAACCTTCTTCTATTTAGATGGTACAAAGTCAATCAATAGGGACATTTGCCTCCATCCAGATGGATGTGACCCTGGTTTTTAAAGCAATTTTTTTTTTGGGGGGGGTAGGTTCTGCTGAGACTGCCCTCTGTAGTTTCCTTAGCAGATACAGACGAGGATCAGCTTCTAAGCTCCTAACACTCCCAAAGCTTAGGACTACGTGTAGGACTGGCAAGATGGCTCAGAGGCCAAGCACTTGTTACACAACCCGAAAAACCCAAGCTCTACCTCCAGCACCCACACAGCAGTGCTCATCTGTCATCCGAGTACTCCTGTGGCAAGATGGGAGTTGGGGGAGGGCACAGGAGAATGATCAGAAGCTTCTGGTAAAGAAATCAGAGACACCTGCCTCAACAAGGTGGAAGGAGACACCCAGGATCCTAAAAGTTGCCCTGACCTCCACATGCATGCCTGCATATGTGAGCTCTCGCTCTCTCTCTCTCTCATACATACACTCTTACCTCCTACATACTCATACATATACTCATACACACAAAATATTAATACTTTTTATAAAGAATGGATTGTGTGGCCCTGGGCTCCACCCCGGTCGGGGGGGCAACTTTCATTCCTTTTGTTGATCATTCTTCATATATTTGTTGAGATCATGATTCAATTCATATCATATCAACTTACAAGTCAGGAAATTGAAATGTTCAGAGGCAAAGAAACGGTCCCAAGCTAACAAGGAGGTCTCCAAATGAATCCAGACTTAGAGAATAGAATCAATCCCCACTCTAAGACAAAACATCTCTCCAGCAAAGAACTCTGGGAGCACACGGGTGTCTGGCTGAGCTCGAGGCTGCTGTGCACTGCATAGGGGAGACCTCTCCAAGCATGGCCGAACCCCCTGGAGGATTTAGGTTGGGGCCCAGGGTCTCAGAAAGTAATGTTTGCTCTAGGTCTGTGATGTCAGAGAACAAGGTGTTTCTTTGGCTACAAGAGCTGGCAGAGAGGAAAGGGAGCCAATCCATGGGAAGAAGCAGGGGCCTCGCCCATTGGACACATGAGGACATTCCCGGTGCTCTGTGGCATCTACAGGAAACTTGGTTTCGTCCTTGCTTAGATAAAATGATAAAAATGGCCTTCCTCTGTCTTCCGCTGCCATGGCTTGAGTGACCTTGCCTGAGGACAGTGTTCTGTAAGCATCAGGTCAGCCTGGGGGTTGGGGATTTAGCAGGGTAGAGTGCTTGCCTAGGAAGCAAGGTCCTGGGTTTGATCTGGTCCCCAGCTCCGAAAAAAAAAAAAAAAAAATATCAGGTGCTTGAGCAACACAGTGCCCCTGCCACTGGCTCAGGACGGCCTCCTCCTTTACTAGTGGCTTCTCAGGCAAGAGTTGAGGAGAATCATTCTGTAGCAATTTAAATGAGACCTCTGTTTAGTGAAACCCAAAACACAATCAGGTCTCAACTGCCCGCAGGCTCCCAGTGACACAAGCCTTGAGTCACAAGTCTTCTTGCGGTGACTAGCTCTTCCTCTCTTTAGATTTCCCTCCCCCTGCTCAGCTGGCTCCGGGGCACATGGAGGCTGACCTGTGCTTTGTACTTCCTTTCCTTGAGTCATGCTCTTTTGCTCCGCTATGAGCACCTGGCTGCTGGAATTAAAAAGAAAAGAAAAGAAAAAAGAAAAAAAATCTCACCATTCTCAGACTCCCAAGCACCTAGGTGTGGTCCCAGTGACTTAACTGGGAAGGCGTGTCCTGAGTCTCAGGGCGTATCACAAAGGGAAGGACATGGACAGGACTCCTTCTCCCTCGCTCAAAATTAGAGGGTGGTGACCAGAGCTTCATCATGGGTCCACAAAGACAGGAGCCACACCCTAAGGCGGCAGGGCAGGAAATGGGAATCAGCCTGGACCCACGTGACTTTAGAGCGCCAGCCACCAACCGAGGGTACCCAGAATGTCAAGTGGGAGAGAGATAAACACACAGCTCACTACAACCATGAACAGATTCCCAAATCCTCAGGATGGAACTTCCCAGTCAAATGTGCAAACTTAGGTCAAACCCCCCAAGGTCCTTCTGCAGAGCCTAGCTTCCCCAAATCTTTGCCTACTGCGTTTTGCATTGGTCGGTGATTCCAGTAAATGTATTATTTTTAGAGACTGAGTTTTGTTATGTAGCCCAGTGTGGCCTCCAACTCCCAATCCTACTTCATTCAGCATGGTGATGGGATTACAGGCCTGGTTTAGTTTTTGCCATCTTGTTTGATGCTTTCCTAAGAGCCCAGAGCTCACCAATATGGCCCCAAAGTGACACTAAAGAAACATCTATTTTGAGGAGCACTTAAAGACTTAGCCCAGCATGACAGTGAAAACGTACAATCCCAACACTGAGGGTTTGAGGGTGGGGTGGGTGGGGTGGGGTAAGGAGCAACCCCCTCAGGCTTGAGACCTTCTTAGCAAGATCCTGCTATCACACTAAGATAGGCTGGAAACAAGGCTCGGTGTGCAAAGCGCCTACCTTGTAATCACGAGGGCCTGAGTTCAGTGCCCAGAGCCCAAGTGAGATAAAGCTAGGTGTGAAGTCTTGAGATTGTAATCTCAGGACTGGGGAGGCAGGAGCAGGTGCCCTGGTACTTGCTGGCCGGCCAGTGTAACCCGTTTAGTGAAAGATCCTGTCTAAAAAATAAAAAAAACAAACTGCCCAAGGGATGACATCTGAGGTTATCCTCTTGCCTGCACACATATGCACACAAGAAAAGGCAAGAGCACCGTGACGCAACCACGTTCAACCTCAGTGCGGCTTCAGTTCACTCCTTCTTGGCCTCCCATGAAATAGTCACATCTGTAGACGGAAGAGAGCGCTTAACCTGACTGCCAACTGCAACAGGGTTGTTGCACAGGTCGGCAGAGCCTCAAAAGTTAAATCTGTGATTGTGATGGGCTGTTCCCTCGAAGGGTATAAAATGCTTGATTTGTAAACATGCTTTTTATTTATTTATTTTTTATTTTTGGTCATTGCTTCAGCGCGTGCCTTCCATTTGCAAAGACTTTACAAAGCAGTCCCTTGCTATAGCGAAGGAGAGAAATGGGGGGTCATGTATCTGTTAACGGGGTTACTCATCTAAAACAACACAGAAAACCCTATAGGGGACCTTTGGGCTATTTCCCTGCTTTTCCTTTAATGAGCAGGCCTGGGGCTTTACCCTTGCAGCCTCTCTATGGAGTGACCTCAAAAGCCAGACTGCAAGTTTGGGGTTTGAGAGTGGGATGGAAGCCAGTAGAAGAGACGGGGCGAAGAATCGCCTGCAGGAAGACGGAGGAAACAGCACGGTGCTGGTTCACCTCTACTGTCCGCTGGACCAGATGTGGAGTCTCTCATTACAGACACCTGCACAGAGCTGTGGCTGTGGCCAGGAATGTTCGAGATTAGATGAGAAGACTCACACTAAATGTGTGGTCCTACTTCATGGGCTGCGGAGAGCGAGTGGAGCACCAGCCTCCACCTCCCTCTGCTTCCTGACCTTGGATGTAGTGTGTTTCACACTCACCACCGAGGACTGTTCCCACCGTCAGCCAAGAAGAATTCTTTCTTCCTAAAGTTGCTTTTGCCCTGTAGTTTTTCCCCACAGCAACGAGAAAAGCAACTAACGAGACGAGACGAGAAAGGAGGAGGGAAGTGGAACAAGACCATTGGGCAAAAATGTAGGCCACTGCTTTCTAACAGCAAACTGAAACCATGTCCAGGAAGCTTCCAGAAGAGCCTGGGCAGGGGCCAGTCTCCAGGCACCTCCAAGCGGCAATGGAGTACAGGTTTTTGGACCAGACACTCCAGCAGCTGTGTGAGTGCCTGAGGTCCTGGGAGGGCGAGAGAAAGCTGGAGTCCCTAGTGATGGACAACAGCATCTGGGGGATCAGCCAGTGTGGGAAAGGCAGGGTCACCCTTTCTGCCTCTCTCTGTTGACTCTGTTTCCCTGGCACCTTCAGCCTTGGGATCTGCTTCCATTCTCCAGGGGCCTTCATCCAGGCCTTGGAGGTAGCAGCCGAGAGACCTGCTTCCAAACCGGTGGAAGGTGAATGCTGACACGGAGCTTGTCTGCTGTCCTACTTACTTTTCCTGTCCCTGTAAGAGAGGACCATGACCAAAAGCAACTCGGGGAGGAAAGGGGAAGCCAAGGCAGGAACCTGGGGCCAGAGATGAGGCGAGACCAGGGAGGAATGCAGCCTCCAGGATGTTCTGACTCCCATTTGGCTGCCTCTGTGATGTAGCCCTGGCCCGCCTGCCTAGGTTTGGCATCACCCTCAGTGAGCTGGGTCCTCCTACACCAATCAACAATCAAGAAAATGCCACGCAGCCGTTCTCACGGGCCAGTCTAATGGGGACCTGGGTTTGATTCCCAGCATCCACATGGTGGCTAACGACCATCTGTAACTCCAGTTCCAGGGAACCCAATGGCCTCTTCTAAGACACTGCTCCCACATGGCGCACAGACACCATGCAAAATACCCAGATATATAAAATAAAAAAGCAAATGTTCAAAAATGGGTTGGAGTGGTTAAAATAATCAGCCATCACATCCTCTGACGTCTACATATGTGCCACGGCACATGTACACTGGCATTCATTCATAACAGTGTACACACACACACACACACACACACACACACACACACACACACACACGGGGGAGGGTCTTCCAATCAGAAATTTTGAAATTCTTTTGTAGTTTATATAGATTCCATTCCGTTCAGAACTAGGGTCTCCAGACTGTATGTCAACAAAACAAGCCTGGCTGTCATTCATTAACGCCCCCCCATGCAGAGTCCAACCCCCCTTGTGTATCATGCAAGGCCTTCACAGGCCCCAGCCAACCTCCCTAAGCTCCCAGTGCTTCACTCCTTGCACACTGACCTTTCGATCAAGAGACCAATTCTCATGCACAGCAAACAACGGGCAGAGTCTGAGAGCCCGAGAGTGGACCTGAGTGCCCATCACCATGACTCTGCTTCAGAAAAGTGCCAGAGTTTATCTCAGCAGAAGCAGAAACTTGGTGTCTAGGCTCCCCACAGCAGCCGACAATCATCGTTGGTGAGACAGAAGCAATAACTCCTCACCCTGAGTCTCCACCCACTCGATTACCGATTTATCAGCAACACCCTTCATCTTGTGCCAGGTTCAGAGACACGACCTACGCATGCAATAGGCCACATAGTTCCTTCAGATGAATCAGGGGTTGGTTACTGGACCCGGAGGAGGCCAAAGTCCATAGATGCTCAAACACTTACTATAAAAGATGTATCGTTTGCATATAACCTGTGCACTCCCTGCCGAATAACTTAAATCACCCCGGGATCACCGTCACTCCCATGACAGCATAAACGTACACAGCTGCTGTCCTGCATCGTCTAGGGAATGGGGACAAGGAAAATGTCTACACATGTTTAATACAGATGCATTCTTTTTTTTTTTTTTTTTTTTTTTTTTTTTTTTTTTTTTTTCCGGAGCTGGGGACCGAACCCAGGGCCTTGCGCTTGCTAGGCAAGCGCTCTACCACTGAGCTAAATCCCCAACCCCTACAGATGCATTCTTGTTCCTGAATATTTTCAACTTTGAGCTCATTGACTGTGTCTTGTTGGGGCCTGATGAAGCAGGTCTGTTTGCACTATCAAGTCTATGCCACGTGGTTGGGGAAAGTACTGACATATATCACTCTACACATATCACAAGACGACAGATTCAACTCTAAGGTCTCGTTGAAATATGGAGAGAGTCCAGAGGAGGGAGAGGAGCTCTGCTGACAGATCAGGAAAGGTTCTGTGAGAGATGGGGACTTGGTGTGAGCCTGGAACATGCAGATGACTGACTCAGCCAGATGGAGGAGTGGGGACTTTCCAACAACAGAAGGGTCCCCCATTGCTGCTGGGAAACAGCCCTGGCAGCCCAGTTCTTCTTTAGCTCTTTTGTTTCTGTAGTGATGGGGACTGAACCTTGCTAGACAGAGTCTCTACACTAAACTACATACCCCCAGTAATCAAGCACCAATCTCAATCATCGCAGCCCACCACAGGAGGCTTCTGCAACCTTCCTAGATAGAGTCATGGGTCCCATAGCTTAAAGAAAGATGAGGCTTAGGCCAAGCAACCTGGCCAATTCATCCATGTAGCTCTGATGCAGAGTGAAATGTGTGCACACACACTGCTCTGGTGGGAAAACATAGTTATGTACGTATTAGACATAGTAGATATTTTATTTTATTTGAATATTTTATATGTGTATGTCTGTGTACTACACAGATGGTTGTGAGCCTCCATTTAGATGCTAAGACTCAAACCTGGATTCCCTGCAGCAACAACAAATGCTCTTAACGGACAAGCTCTGTCTCCAGCCCTAATTTTAATTTTTCATTTTTATTTGTGTGTGTGTACAGGTGCCCAGAGGCCAGGAGAGGATGTCACATGCCCTGGAGCTGGAATTATAGGCAGATGTGAGTCACCCATTACGGGGGCTGGGAACTAGACTTCGATCTGCATGAACAGCATGTACTCCTGACTGTCAAATCCTCTCTCCATCCCTGGAGAAGAGTATCATAAACTAACATGTAGCATTGATTCGCACCAAGAAAAAGTTGGAATATTCTCTAGCTGGAATCCATTCCACCCGGATCTTGAAGTAAGTTAAATGGTGGGAGACAGAGACACTGCGTCACTTGAATGCAATGAAGGAATTACTCATAGACATCTAAGGTCAAGAAAAAGCCATTGTCTAAGGAAGCAGTGGAGGGCCTGGGTTGTGGCTGGTGGGTAGCATGTTTGCCCAGCATCCACAAAACCCTGGGTTCAATCTCCAGCACTACACAAAACTGGACATGGTAGCACACAACCGTGGTCCCAGCATTTGGGAAGCACAGGAAGGAGGCTCACCCTTGGCTACACAGCAAGTTTGAGGCCAGCCCAGACTATAGGAGACCTTGTGTCTAAACAGTAACAACAACAACAAAACAGGCTCTAACAGTGGTCCTATGGGACAAGAAATTCCATATCTTAGAGATAAGTGATTTAGTCATTGTTACATAGGACACAGAAATAGGAATACAGGCACAGAAACTCCCCTTGTCACTCTGTCACTTGTCAGGGACCACTGTGGAGATGGACTATGGATTTCCACACAGTAGGGGGAAGGTTTGTGTGGGTGGTTTTTGTGCTTCTCGTTTGAGTGTGTGGGCACTTTCCTCACTGTTCCCACCCTTGCCAAACAAAGGCTGGCTGTCCTCTCATGTGAGTTGGCCCCAGAGCCCCTCGCTAAGTAAACCAGGGCTTTCCGTTCAGCCCATGCATTCAGAAAGAGAAAATAGAAGGACTTTAGATGAACTAGAGGAAGGAGGGAGCAGGAAGCTCCTTGGAAGTTTAAAAGTAGGAACTGGGGATGGTATTTGTGGCTTGGGACTTTCTGCACCACATGAAATTACTAAGATGACTTAATTACTCCTGTGGATGTGGAACCTGACAGACACCAAAATGGCTGCGTCACACCCAGACAGACTGGGGCAAGCATCAGACAGGGAGGCCTTCAGCCCATCCAACCTGCTCTGCAAACCTCGCTAAATATACTGAGGTCTGTTTGACCTTTCCTCCTCAGTCTCCCTGGAGTGGACAGAGAGACACAGTATTGGAATTAGTAGTGTAGACATAGCCAGTGCTGGGCTGCAGAGGACCTAGGAATTAGAAAGTAAATGCGATGGGCTAGGGATGTGGATCAGTAGGTCAAGTGCTTACCAACCATGGCTTCCGTTCCGAGTGATGCACAGGTATTGCACTAGCAAATACCTAAAATCACAATACATGGTGAGTAGAGGAAGGATTAGGAGTTTAGGGTCATCCTTAGCTACACAGTATTCCAAGGCAGCCTGGGCTACATGAGACCCTGTATAAAAGCACAGAACAAAAACCACAAAAAGGTAAGGATGTGCCTTAACTATTTTAAGCAGTGGTAGAGAGGACAATGAGAAAACAGAAGGAAGCCTTGGAAAGGGAAGAATATTGAACATTTGGGGTCACCCCTGAGATCCTTTTACATAGTGCCTCTGGGCACGCGGGACCTTTCCACACTCCAGGAAAACACCCTACCCCTAAACCCTCAGTGATATATGTATATATATGTATACACTGATGTATGTATATATATATATGTATATATATATATATATATATATATATATATGGTGTGTGTGTAGGATGGAGCATGTGAGAAGGTCAGAGGTCATTTTTGCAGGTGGAGTCTCTCCTTCCACTCTGATTTCAAGGCTGACCTCCTGGTTTTTTTCTGCTGCTCCATTTTGTGGAACTCAAACTTTCTCATGACAAACTATAACCCAGAGGTTACTCAGACACACTCGGGGGCCATTTGAAGTAGATTTTTACACTGAGGCATCTGAGGCTCAAGATGTGCTGGTGCAATGGGTTTGTGGTGACTCCAAGAAGAGTCAATGAGTGACAACAGGAGAGAGCAAGATGAAGAGATCAGACTCCAAAGGAGGGGCTGAGGGAGGACCTCAGAGCCCAGAATGGTAGTTTCTCGCCATCACAAGCATTTAGTGCATTCAGGTCTGTGGCTAATAAAACCTGCCACAGGGCAGCTGTGGCATTCTCTGCTGAGGCCAAGTCACAAGTCACTCTGGGCTGACACTGTGCCAAGGATACTTGACCCTCGTAAAAGTCCTTGACAGCAGAAAGGGTGCCATTTTTTCCAACTGCCTTCGTAAGCTTCCTGACAGGACCCACTACAAAGAGAATAGGTTCTGCTCTCCAGCCTGGAGGCCAAGATGCTAATGAATTCATCCCCAAGTCTGCCAAAATGGGAGAAAAAGGGCAGGGCCACTCTCTTTCTCCTCAAAAGTATTACCAAAAGATGAGGAAAAGAGGGGAAAAAAGGCTAATGGAATTGTTCTGATGGTCGATCACGTGACTGCAAGCCCTGCTTTCCCATCCACCCATCCCTCTTCTGATTGCTTCCTGCCAATACAGACTACGCTGATCATTATAACAGTTATTGAGTTCGGTGTGGACCACACTCTGAACTCCCGGATTCCTACAGCATACTTCTCAGAGGATTCGTGCGGAGTCTGTCAGGCTGACCCCTTTCCATATTTCTATGAAAACTTTGTGCTTCATAAGGAAGATGTCACCCAGAGCAATCAACATACCAGACGTTGGAACTGGAAGTGGGAAATAAGCCAGGATATTAAAGCCTCCTAATTAATGCCCACGGACTTGTCAATTGCAGAGCCCAATGAACAGCCTCAGGAGTGCCAGAACACTTCAGTGTGGAACTATAGTCTAGCTAGGACGCTTCCCCACCCCCACAACACACTCCGGTGAGCTTCCCCACCCCCACAACACACTCCGGTGAGAGGAAGGTTCACCTGACGGGTTTGTGTGGTCAAGAGAAAACACTACACACTCCATCCTGTGTCTCTGTACACACCCCCACTTAACAAGGGTTGGATGTAATCTCTGTAAGAGGCTAGAGGAGGCGCTGGGGGCTGGGGCCCGGGGCTCAGTGTAGAATGCTTACCCAGCATGTGTGGGTGGCCCTGTTTCCAGTGGTTGTGATAAAAACAAAAGGCTCAGGCTGGAGGGATGCCTCAATGGTTAAGAGCAGTGGCTGTCCTTCCGGCAGACCTCCTCTTTGGCTCCCTGCATCCACAAGGTGGCTCACAACAATCTACCCAGTCCCAGGGGATCTAATATCATCATCTGGCTTCTGTGGGCACGGGCACCAGGCACACACATCGTGCATGGAGATGCATGCAGGCAAAAATCCATATACATTTGAAATAAATTTTAAAAGTAGTTTAAAAAGGAAACCAACAGCAGACCAGTGAGTGGGATGCACAAGATGACCATGCAGGGGCTGCACAGAACATACTAGGCTGCTAAGAGGGGCAGTGCTAGCGGTGTCAAAGCTGGCTACAGGTGCAGTTCCTGTCTGCCGATGCCCTGAAGGAGCGACCTGGGGCTCAGACGGGGAAAGCAAACTGACTCACCAGGAGCCTAGGAGACTCGGAGAGGAAGGGATGCTGATGAGACATGGAAAGGGCGTGACCTACAATCACCACTTTTCCTAGCTAGGTCTGTCCTGTGGGCTGATTCAGTCTTCACGGCTGACCTTGTGACCTTGGGAGGCAGGCACTCTGACTGGCACTGCTGTGCCACAGATGAGGAAACCTTGGATTTGCATCAAGTTCAGGATGAGTCTTAGACCCTCAGACCTTGTCCCAAAAAAAAAAAAAAAACCACTTTATTTGAAAAATAACAAAATCCCACATTATTTGTAGATGCAAAAGTGTAAACTTCTTCTTCTTTTTTTTTTTTTTTTTCTTTTTTTCGAGCTGGGGACCGAACCCAGGGCCTTAGCTTCTAGGCAAGCTCTACCACTGAGCTAAATCCCAACCCCGCAAACTTCTTTTAAAAATATTTATTTCGAGGGTGGAAAGACGGTTCTGATGGTATGAGTACTGCTACTTGAGTTCAATTCTCAGTACCCCCTCAGTGGCTCACAACAGTCAGCAAATCCAGGAGCTCCAACACCTTCCATTGGCCTCTGAAGGCATTGCACTCGTATGCTCACAGACAGACAGGCAGGTAAAAACAGCCAACACCTTTTTTTGTAAACTCTCAAAGCATTAAAAAAAATTTTTTATGTGTAAGAGTGCCTGAATACATGCATGCCTGGCGGTGGGGTAAGTCAGGAGAGGACATCAGATCCCCAGGAACTGGAGTTCTAAACTGTTGCAAGCCACCACGGGGTGCAGAGGAGCAAGCCGGGTCCTCCAAAAGAGCAACCAGTGCTCTTAACCTCAGAACAGGCTCACTAGACCCAAGCCCAAACCTCTGAGCGTTGCTTCTGAAGCTCAAATCGCTTGCCTAGCAGCAGTGCGGTGGAAGTTGAGGGCCGAGTGAGGGGAAAGGTGCGTGCTTACCTGGATGTCTTGAAAACGTGGGTCTGCCTATGGGGAAGTGAAATCCAATCATGCGTGACCCAGGTTTTGTTGCTTCCAAGAAGCACACTGGTTGTTTGGTCTTTGATATCCTCCCCCCTATCCCTCCCTCCTCTCTTCTTAAAATTTCATTTACGATGGTGTTCTGCCTCCATGTGTGTCTGTGTGAGGATGTCGTATCTCCTACTGGAATTATAGACAATTGCAAGCTGCCACGTGGGTGCTGGGACTTGAACCTGGGTCCTCTGGAAGAGCAAGCAGTGCTCTTAACCACTGGGGCCATCTCTCCAGTCCGACATTTTTCTTTCTTAACGATGTCTTAAAATCTGTGCTTTCACATTTCATGTCTTTTTAACTTCACATTGGGAGAAACTATTTCTGGGCTGCTGAGAGACAACTCAATGGGTAAAGACACTGGCTGCCATGACTGACAGGAAGGAGTCGGTCAGACAGAACTGACTTTAACTACAAGACCTACATGGGAAGAGAAGGCTCAACCAATAAGCAGGGAGGATGGCCTAAGACGGTGGCAGGAAGTGGGAGATAAGTGCGCGCACCTCTACGGTACGTATGACATTTGCACTGTTAGAAAACCCAGAGGAGACCCAGTCATGTAAGTCCCAAGGCCAAAAAAAAAAAAAAAAAAGAAAGCGGGTGGGGCTGGTAAGTGAGGAGCTACCTTTCGACAGGTTTAACAACTTAAATAAACTCTTTTTTTTTATTTAGTTAAAAGAGAAAGATCTCCAAATAACAGACGCAGGGGTGTTTGCGGGATAGCTGACTGTAAATTCTGGTAGTGTAGTCAGAAGGTGTGAGGTGAGCCGCTCCATGCACACAGATGCGTGGTGAAATGGCTTACATGGTACACCTCGGGGTTAGAGGGTATGAGTAACGTGTACTTTTAAAAACTATTATTTTATGTGTATGAATGTCTTAATGAATGTCTGTGCACCACATCTATGGCTGGTACTTCACAGGGTCCGGAAGAGAACACTGCATTGATTCCCTGAAACTGAAGTTAGAGATGGTTGTGAGCCACTACGGGGATGCTGGGAATCAAACCCAGGTCCTCTCAAAGAGTAGCCAGTGCTCTTGATGTCTCAGCCATCTCTTCCAGCCCGACTCTCATGCTTTAAAACAAGACACGGGTGGGAGAGATAGCTCAGTGGTGTCAAGGCAGTGATGGTTCATGCCTTTAATCCCAGCACTTGGGAGGCGGAGTCAGGCGGTTCTCTGAGTTCAAGGCCAGCCTGGTCGACAGAGTGAGTTTCAGGACAGCCATGGTTCACAGAGAAACCCTGCCTCAAAACGAAACATATAACGGTGAGATTATTACTATACAAAAACTAAGTACTAAAGAAGGCTGAGGGCACAGCTCAGTGGTTGAGCATGTGTTTAGCATGTAGGAGGTCCTAGATTTGGTCCTCGGGATTGGAGGCGGGGCAGGGATATATACAGGTCCAATCACTTTGGCAAGTGCTTTTTATTTTGTGAAAATATTCTGTTACTTTTCAGAAGTGAACATTTCCTCCTTATCTTTTTGGAATTAAACATAAACCGCCCTTTCTTCCTTAAGCTAGCACAGGCTGTCAGAAACCTGCTCGGCGTCCTGCACACAGCAGCACGTCGGCGTCAGGACAAGTCACCCTAGGTGTAGCTCAGGCTAGGCCTCGCATAGGCCTGGCATTTTCTCACTGTCAAGTAGGGGGCGTGATTGTCGCCCACAGCTCATTCCAGCTCAGGTGTCCCTTACTGGCTTCAAACTCACTGTGGAGCCCGGATGGCCTTCAATTTCTGATCCTCCTGCCTCCACTTCCCCAGTGCTTGGATTGTCCATGTGCCCCACCCCGCACTCCCAAACCGTGTTTGTGCAGTGTTGAGGATCCTTTCCCAAAGCAGGTATATAAGCTGGGAGTGCAGAACAGTGACAGACACTGCTGATCTATGACATCCTGTCTCTCCCTCCCCCAAAGGTAGGTTACACAGGCATTGATGCCTGCTG
Organism: Rattus rattus; assembly: GCF_011064425.1. Classification (NCBI taxonomy): domain Eukaryota; kingdom Metazoa; phylum Chordata; class Mammalia; order Rodentia; family Muridae; genus Rattus; species Rattus rattus. The sequence goes on along the minus strand of NC_046161.1, from coordinate 64,609,437 downwards.
TACTAGTACTAGCTACACCAGTACTGAGGGAGTGAGCACTGGAGGCTCCGCTTGGGTTGCTACCGGTGGTGGTGGGACTTGAGACTCTATCAGGGTTTTACGTTCAGTGAGAATCCGGCTTGAAGACTGTGATAAAAGCACTCAGCCAACTCTGCTACGCCCCCCACCTCTGCTCTGAGATTCCTTTATATTTTTATTTTAATTTTTATTTTGTTTTATGTGTATAAGCGTTTCCCCTGCAGGTATGTCTGTGTTCTACTTACACAGAGTGTAAGAAGAGAGCCTCAGATCTCCTGGAACTGAAGCTACAGACAGTTGTAAACCATCCTGTGAGAACTGAGAAGGGCCGGTAGGAGCTCAGGAACGGCGGCCAGCGCTCTTCACCGCTCAGCCATCTCTCCAGGCCCTGCTCCGAGCTTCTTCAGAGTTTAAACTCTGCTCAAACGTAAAGCTTTACTTGTCTATTTGGGTCATGTTTATCATCAGGTGCTCAAATGAAAAAGGAAGAAGAAAGGAAGGAAAGAAAAGAGGAAAAAAAAACCCCAGAGAACTATGTATTTCCCTTAATATGCAAATAATTTTCACTTCCTCTGGAAAACTGCACAGTAGAATAAGTCGTGAGGCCGGCCTAAACCGACCTACATTTCAATTCAAAAATCATGAAATCAGGGCCGGTGAGACGGTTCAGCCTGATAACAAGCGTTCAATCCCGAAGCCTACTCATCTGCACTTGTCCTCTGACCTCTTGTGTCAAGGCACGACCCCGCCCCGCCCATCACGTACAAACAATAAAATAAAACATTCTTTTAAACCCCAAGCTCTCTTTCAGTGGTAACTGTTGATTTGTGATTTTTTTTTTAAATGATGTGAGTGTGAGTGTTTGAGGAACCCAGAGCTGAAGTTAAAAGTTGTCATGAGCTACCCAACCTGGGTGCTGGGAACTGGACTTGAGTCCTCTGGAAAATGTTTGTCTCCTGAGACATCTCTCCAGCCCTGCCTTTTGATTATTAAGTAATGTCCTGAGCCTATGTGACTCCCACACATGGATTTACATTTCAAGGGGCCCAATACTGTTTTTGGTCTACGTTTATAGCGAGGCTTTAACAGGATGGAGGTGATGAATTGCTCTCCGGAGAATCCTTCCTCTGTCAGTAAAAAAGAACAGGAGAGGAACCAACAAACACACCCAGGAGAGCCTACCTCAATGGCCATGATCCCGCCCCGCCCACATCCCCATAAAGAGTTAATGTAGAACCACCATCTGGGAAACAGTCTTGGAGTGAACAGCTACCTACCCTGAAGGAACTGGATGCTGGGCATGGCTTACTGAGCAGAGTCTCAGCAGGAAGAGAGAATTAAAGTGAAACTGGCCCCCTTGGCAGGAAGGCATCTGTCTGTCCCCTATCACTGAGTGCAAACCACACCTGAGTCTGGTCATCCACCCACAGTGTCCCATGACTATGCCTCCCACACGCCCCCTCCTACGACCAGTGTAGCTCAGGGTCACAGGAAGAACTGGTGCCTGTTTGCTTACATTTGACATTGGGATGAGGTGGCAGGGATAGAACTCAGGACAGAATGTGCTCTCCCACTAAGCTACACCTCCAGGCCATACACTTATTTTTAAAAAAAGACATTTTACAAAGTTCTAAAAAAAAAAAAAAAAAAACAACCTAGCCTTAAATATCCCCTTCTGGGCCGACAGGGAATAAACATCAAATAAAAATTTGCATTTATTTACTATAAACACTGAGCTGCTGAGTAGAGAACTCCAGAGGCCAAGAAGGGGGAGACAAGAAGGAACAATCTACATCATTCTAGGAGGAACTGCCCGACTAGGAGCAGAGCAATGCGGAGCTGTCTGTCTCTTCGTGGGTGGAGATGGTGAGGCAAGCTGACGTCCTGTGTGTGTGTGTGTGTGTGTGTGTGTGTGTGTGTGTGTGTGTGTGTGTGTGTGTGTGGGCGGGGAGGGGCCATGGCATCAAGGAAAGACCAGGTCAGCTCAGCTCTCATTTCTGTATACATCTCTGGCAAAGCTGAGACTCCCTGTCAACAGAGGGGCAAGGCTCCCATCTCTCTAAGGAGACAGGATAGGTAGCTGGAGTTGGCTGGTGCTAGAGGTGACAGAATTAATTCCCAAGCCCACATCCCCACCACTGCAGAGAGCCTGGTGACTCCGGTGTCAGGCATGGAGGGTGAGAAAACCTGCGGCCCTGAATGTTGGCTGGCAGTCAAAAGGCCTTGCAGAATTTGGCCTCTGCCCAGTTGGTGGTAGCAGGTGAGAGCAAAAGGTCTACTGTCGTCCCCTGTGACGGGAAGTGGCCTTCTGCTTAGGTCTGTCCACAGACTGGCCAAATTCTGCAAGGCTTAGGTCCCAGGCATGTGAAAATCTAAGCAATGGGGTAAGAGAAGGGACCAGAGTTATATATAAGTATATACTCAAAAGAACGAAGCTAAGGCAGGGTTGGTTTATCATTCAAAATCAGAGTTCAGCTTGGGTTCAACCCATCAAGAAAACCACAGCCCTGCCATCCAGACAGGCATTCAAAATAGAACTTGAGTCAAAGGGTTCCTTACATATGCAGTAAATACGTGGAAATAGTTAGCAAGACGCCAGAGCTAACATTTCCTCCATGCTCAGCCCGGCTCTGAGTTCTCTGCTCTATGGGAAGCACGGCTCGGAAGTTAGGAATACAGCCTCCCCTTGAAGTCTGCATTCTAGCCCATGAGACTCCTAGCTAGGTCTGACTCGGCTCCTCCACCTTCCTTAACCAGCACTCGGGTGAGGTCTCTCCTTCTGGTCCATCTAGCATAGGATCAGCGAGGTCAATGACTGAGTGTCTCAGCTAGGACACGGAATGCAGCCGAGGCTGGAGGGCCCTAGAATCTTATTAAATGGTTCAGACACCCACGTAGCAGTCTGACCTGCACACAGTTGGAAGAAAAAGTGGACCCAAGACTCAGAGTTATAAGCATTTGGGGTCACTCCAAACCCAAAGAGATTTTGACATCTGTTCAAAGAAGCCACAGGAACTTGGTAAAGGGCACTCAAGGGCCTCTGTGAGTCAAAGCAGAGAGGAAAAAAAGCCCACCCAAACTTTCCCACAGCACGTTAGTGTTCCTTCTAAGTGGAGGGCATCATATGACTGGGACATGGTGACTGCCAGCTGTCGAACGCAGGCCACTTCCTGCGCAGCCACTGCCTTTTTTAAATTCCCTCTTAAGGTCTTTAAGAGCAAGCCACAGCTCTTCTCACTTCCCAGAAGCCTCTGCTCCTCACAGCGTAAGCGCAGTTCCCAATGGAGAGGGCGGACTGGTATTTCAAACATCCAAACGTGGATTAATAATTTACCAATGACTCTAAACAAATACTGTCCACATCGGGGGAAATCACTCCCTCTTTGGAGCAAGAAGTCAGTCCAATTACCTCCATACGTTCGGAAATAAAGTGCAAACAAAATACCTTCTCACAACTCAATATTTATTAATACTGATGGTTCAAGGATTTCTTTTTCTTTTCTTTTTTGAGAATTAATCATTCCCAGCTGCCGTCTGCTTCAGCCGAGAGTTCACGGCATTCTTCATGTGGAGTTCTGTACTCTTTGCCCAGATAAATTAATACATATTCCAAAGTCTGGGGCCACGATCAATGAAAACCACAGCGAATTCCTAAGCAGTAATAGATATTCCACGTGGCTCGAAATGATCGGAGGAGAGTTTTCTTAAGGGTAAGAATCAAAGTGCTGTAACTGAAGATCTTAGAAGTCAAACCAGGCAGGCTTTCTGGGGTACCTAATGTTCAAGTCAAGGATCATTTAAGGTAAACGGCTCCTAGTCCTCCCTCGGCGTGGCTCTAATACAGGCGTAGCATAAACTTGGTGTTAGGTCCATGCTGTCGAGTTAAACGGACAGCGCAGTGCAAACAGTGGCAGAGGTTCATATAGGATAATTACACATAAAATTAAACCCTCTCAAAGAGTCCTGAGGTTTGCTTCCAGCCCTCTGCCTAAATCAACCCATAGGCTCACGGTGCAAGGGATAAGTGAAAATGCGTCAGGCCTCGAACTAGTAATCGGTCCACCTTGGGCTCCTCAGCACTGGGGTTAGAGGTAGTAGCCACGTGGAAAATGCCCTTTTAGTCACCAGCACCTTTCTTCTCAACCTCTGACTAAGACGAAAGAATGGATTTATTTTACTTGTGTGTGCCCTTGTGTGCGTGCATGTGTGTGAGTACCCTCAGAGGCCAGAAGCTGGAGTTACAGGTGGTTGTGAGCCACCCAGCATGGGTGCTGAGTTCAGAACTCAGGTCCTCTATAAAGGCAACACGAGTGCTCTCACACTACGTTATGAGTATTGATCCTGAACCTGTGATCCACCCCTGCCACAGCATCTCGGTTACCTAGCGTGCCACTGTGTGCGGCTCCAAACCGTTGTCTTAATGCAATTATATAGATGTATCCTTTTCCCACCTCAGACAACAGTGAGCTCAAGAGCAATGAGCCCAAATCATCAATATGTCATGTCCCTTCCACAGTCTAATCTTAGTCAGCTTAGTTCTGGCGCATCTGCACAAGGCGCCCGCCCGCAGCCGCTCCACATCTGAGGCTGCGCAGCCAGCCTGTGGCACGAGACACGGGATCTGCCTCAGACTGCTTTTCTCTATACCTCGAGGAGTTTTCACTCTGCAGTCCTGTAATTTCTCAGCTCCATCTCACTCCAGCTCTTTATTTTTATTGCAGGGTAGGGATGATGTTCAAAAGGCATGAAAGGAAGCAGAGAAGCTCGTTTTAAAATAAGGATAAGGTAAGGCTAATTCAAGGCGAATGCAGCCCAAAGCTCTCTTTTGTTAGCCCGGAATGTAGGCACTAGATAAGAACTGACACACAAGTAGAAATTAAGCAAAGAGCAAAAGGTACCCTGTAATTTTGCAGAGCGTTTGCTCCCACCCATTTATCTTTTGGGACCTTCAAGCCCTAGGATAGAGTGAACACACAACGCTCTGGGTTCGATCCCCCAGAACCATTTAAACTGAGTGTCAACAAAAACTGAAAGTGGAAGCAGATAAAGTGGACAGACAGACAGCATTTCTGATTGGCCTGTGAGGAACTGTGTTCTCAGAGAGGTTAACTCAGCTTGCAAAGACATAGGCCAGGGGGAATTCAAAGTCTTCCCGTTGCTGCCACATCCCTTGTGAGATAAAGGTGTGTGACCAGATTAATATGTCCAACAATGAATTCTACGCTCTCTATAGCACTCACAAACACATCAGCTCTCTCAGGATTAAAAGTGAACCCAAGCCACAACCTGCAATTAGAGAAGAAGGTAGTAAAACGCAGGGGCCCAAGACTTCACTCCGAGGGGCCGCAGGAGGGCACATGCACACCGATGCACACGGATTAACCTGGACAGCAGCAACAGCCTCATGACGACAAGGAGCATCCGCCTGTAAATCCACAGAATGGCCATCGCCCAGTCGAACGCCAATTGTCCCCAAGACTTAGGTCAGAACTTTGTGCTACCATAGAATGGGCAAGGACTTGGAAATTCACTGTGCTCACTTTCTGTTAGTTGGCGCTAATTTTGCTGCTACAACCAGCCCCGTAGTGTTTTGTCCTTTTTTGAAGTCCTGGGGGATCACACCCTAAGGTCTTACACAGGCTAGCAAGCTCTGCATACCAAGCTGCATCCTCAATCCTCTATGTGATTATTTATTTTGTGTGCAGGTGCAGTGGTCATGTGCATGTGGAGGTCAGAGGACAACCCCAGGTTTTTTGTTTTTGTTTTTGTTTTTGTTTAAATTAGCCCATTTATTGCAGACCAGGCAAGTTTCAGACAGTAGGCTTCTACTGGTCCGTCAGTTCCTTCAGTCTTCTGATGACTGCAGAAGTGGTATTGTAGGACCAGGCCCTGCCGGCCACTGTTTTCATGCAGGAACCACAGTGCCAGATGCCAACGGCTCGTCTCTTCACCTTGGTCTTGCCACAGAAGCAGCAAGTGTACTTGGCCTGCTGGCTGATTTCAATTTTCTTCACCATTTTCCGGAGGGAGGCACCATAGCGGGTCCCATACTTCCCGGCGATCCCGACCTTCTTGGTACGTTTGGCCATGTCACCGGAACCGAAGCCCAAGCCCGAAGAGGAAGCCAACCCCAGGTTTTATCCACCTTATTTTCTGAAACCCGGTGTCCATTTGGCTAGACCAGCTGGACAGTGAGCCTCAGGACCCACATGCCCCTGCCTCCCCAGTGCTGGGGTGACAAGTATGCACCACCACAGCTGGCTTTTTTCATGGGTTCAAGGGAACAGAACTCAAGACTCATGTTTGCAAGGCAAGCACTGTTGACAGTTATATCTCAGCCTTATATTGGGTCTTAAGTGGGTGTCTCTATTGTACAAAGAAGATAAACAGTTTCTCGTCTTCCCATAATCCTCAGAGAGAAGGGTGGAGGTAAACACAGCAGGAGGTGGGTTTTGAGTTTGGCTTTCCTTTCTCTGAGGCCTTGGAAGGTCCACCATCTGCGATGGCCTTACAAGGAACCTTCTGGAGCGCAACCTACGGACACTTCACCAAGCAGGGCCACTTTTTTTTTAAAACTCTGAAATCTTGTACCCCGATTCCATGTACTGTTTTCAAGCTTCTCCTTTAACAATCCTATCTCATTTCTACTACATTCTACATGAAGTTGCCCATCTCCTACACTACTGTGAGAATGCCTCCTAGCCACCTCAGGCTGACCACACAGTTGGCCCTTTTCCCATTGATGGAGGGGTTTTCTCCTCTGAGGAAACTGACTTTCCACTTCCTTCCAGTTCTCTCCTCCTGCCTTTCCCTCAGCTTCTAGTTTTTCTTCCCACCCCTACTCCCATTCCTGTGTTTACACTGCAAAGAGTACTTAGTGGATTCCTCTCAAGTTTCTATAGCTAGGTAAACACTTTGGGAGCAGTGAGCCCTCCTAGACGTAGACCCCAGTAAGAGGGAAGTGTATGACAGGCCAGCAACTTCCTGACTGAATGACCAATTACCCTCATCAGGAAACTCTGTGGTGGAGGATGTGTTAAAAAAAAATTGCTGGGGGAGGGGGGTTGGCGGTGGCTAGAGAGATGGTTCAGCAGTTAAGTGTATGACTGCTCTTGAAGAGAACCTGAATTCAGCTTCCAGCATCCAACCACCTGGGACACCAGCTCCTAGAGATCCAATATCCTTTTCTGACCTCCTAAGGTACCTTGTGTCTGTCAGTCTGTCTGTCTGTCTGTCTGTCTCTCTCTCTCTCTCACACACACACACATACACACACATCTAATTCTCAAATTATTTTTAGTTATCTAGGATTGCCCTCAGTAATTCCAAAATATGCCTTATTTACATAATTCCTTACCCTTTTCTGCCCTCAGCAGACATGTGAACAGGCAAAAGTCTTCTAGAAGCCAATCATGTAGTTCAGTGTAGCTGGCAGCCATGCATGCATGACTTCACTTGACAGGAATAGAAGTCCAGGTGTTTGGTGATAGCTGGTGACATCCAAGATACAGCAGAAGTGTGGGGCCATATCATAAGTCAGGACAGAAGGTTGATATCTGCTAGGATTCTGTTTTTTAGTCAATATTCTTACATTTCAAAGTGTAACCAACCAGCTAAATTAAATCTATCCTATATACAAAGCAACTGATGCCGAGGACTGTCTATTGTAGTGGGGATTTCTGTGTGTGCTACACGCATGTGAACACGTGGACGTGCATACATGCAGAACCAGAATAGGGTGACGAGTGTCTTTCTCTATCGCTCTTCTGCTGTGTCCATTTGAGAAAGGGTCTCACTGGCCTCACTGTCTAAGCCAGGCTAGCTGGCCAGTGAACTCTCAGGACCTGCCTGTCTCTGTAGGTGGGTACCTGGGCCTGACTTTCTATGTGTCAGGGATTTGAACGCTGGTCCTATGCTTACAGAACAAGTCCTCTTATTCACCGAACCATCTCCCCAGCCTTGGAGTCTCATTTTATACTTGGGGTTTTTCTTAATTTGAACATCTAATTAGTTTATTAACGCAGCAAATTAAGTGAGTGTGTCAGTATGCCAAGTCCTAGGAAAAAGACCGTCAGGAGATGGAGTTTCTGCCTTCCTACAGACCCCGGGAACAGGAGAGCAGAGCCTGCTTCCTATTGGAGCGGCTTGCTCATGATTATGACTGACAACACAGTCTCAGATTGGAGGAATAGATCTCCACTCACATCAACAGAATCTTGCCCTTCAAAGACTCAACAATTCAGATGCCTCCTGGGGTGCAAACAGGAAAATGCTACTGAATGGCTCATAGCTACCCCCTTCCCCAACAGCACTTCTCCAATTGGTGACAATGTGGCAGAAATGGCTATTGGCTCAAAGTAGAATCTGATGGCAGTAATCAAACTGTTGCTGGTGCTACTTGGCAAATACTTCAGCAGCCTCTCCCATCACACAGGCAGCAGTGTGGTTCAAAACCAGTAGAGAAGGCGGGGGTCATAGCTTCATTGGTAGAATGCTTGTCTAGCAGGCTCAAAGTCCGGGATTTGATCCCCAGAACCATATAAAATGGGTAGGGTGGCTCATGCCTGCAATTCTAGCACTGAAGAGGCAAAAGAATTAAAAACAAAAAAACCCAAAATAACAAAAAACAAAACAAAACAAAAACCTCAAGGTCATTCTCGAGTACATGGAGAGACAGAGGCTACCTTGTCTACAAAGAAAAGATACAGAAAACAACTGAGAGAAGGCACCCCCAATCCTTTTAAACTTACCAATGAGTGTGTGTGTGTGTGTGTGTGTGTGTGTGTGTGTGTGTGTGTGTGTGTGTGTGTGCTTGAGTACCTGTGCATGTGCTTATGCATGCGTGTGGTAAGATGTGTGTGTGTGAGGATGTGGACATGTGTATCGTGTGGGTGGAAGTCAGAGGACAGCTTTGTGGAGATGGTGCTTTTCTACTTTTACTTGGGGAGTGACCTTAAACAGGTGACAGGCATGCATAGCAAAAGCTTTTTACCCACTGAGCCATCTCCACAGCTGAAAACTCAAATCTTTCTACTATAATTATTTGCTTTCCAGATTAGCATAACAGCCTCAACATTTTGCTCCACCCACCTGTGCATGCGTCATCTACAAGCCACACTTTTCCGAAGCCTTGAAGGAAATTACCAAGCAGACAGGAGAAACCCATTTGCAAAATACATCTACAAACCCTAGCAAAAAGTAGTACTGGGAAAGTGTCGACAAATACATTAGTAGGAATAGCTGAGTCTTTCATAATTTTTGATTAAAAAGTTAGTACAAAGACTGTGTTAGGCTGGGAGTGTAGCTCAGTGGTAGGGTGCTTGCCTTGCATGCTGTATGCTGAGCTTGATTTCCAACACTGAAGGGAAAATAAAAAGGACCATATTAGAGAGATAGGTGTACCAGAATAGGTACTCCTAGCTTAATTTCTGTTGTTGGGATAAAACATCCTGATCAAAGCAACTTAGGAGAGAAGAGGGTTTATTTGGCTTATATCCCAGGTTACCGTTCTTCATTTTGAGGAAGTCAAGGCAGAAACTCAAGCAGTGCAGACCAGAGACACAAATGCACCCATCCTGCCTGCTTTTTGCTTCAAGCTTTCCCCTGCCTTACATAGTTCCTGCACCCTCTGTCTAGGGGATGGTGCCACCCACTGTGGGCTGGGTCTTCCCACAGCAACTAATAATCAAACCAATACCCCCAAACATGCCAACAGGCCAACCTAATCCAGGCAATCTCTCATTCGGGCTGTCCTCCTAGGAGATTCTAGGTTGGTACCAAGTCGACAGTTAAAACTAATCACACATTGTCAAACTATACATGAGAAAAACAAGAACATTTTAGTAGAAGGTAGGGCTACTGGGGAAAAATTTTTTTCTCATCTCTTGTAGAGTCCACAACTTTTTTTTTTTTGATAAATAAAGTATAAATTAGACGGTAAAATTAAATAGAATAAGCTTTGATACAGGTTGGTAGATGTGTGGGAGTGTTTTCCCAGTAAAAGGTGGACTATCATCAAATAATTTGTTAAAATTACTTAAAGCTACACTCAAGCACTTTTCTGGCAAGCGCACACAGGGACCTGCCAGACACTGTCAGAATTTGAGATTTGAGGGATTTTGAAAGCAGCTGGTGACCGCATCAGGACAGCATGGTTTTTACATCAATAAATCTATGTCCAATATGAAGAATAATAAAAACCGGACTTGGTCCTACATCAAGGGCGGCTTTGCACCTTCATCTCCTGCATTTGCCACATGATGCTCTTGGCTGAAATAAAAAAAAAAAAGAAAGAGAGAGAGAGAGAGAGAGAGAGAGAGAGAGAGAGAGACCTGGCTGGGCTATCCTCTCATCTCTTTGAAGTCTGATACCTGCTTTTTCTAGTTACTTAGACACTAGGATGGACTCACTTTTGAAGCTCATTGGACCTTATGTCCCTGACACTGGTTGCTATTAGATGGCTGAGCCTTTATTAACCAATTAGCTTTGGTATGAAGGATGAGGTGGGCTCTTCTGCACAGAAGCCAATCCCCCAGGACATGGGAAAGGACCCAACCTGTGTGGAGGAAGGATAGGGTAGCTCAGCTTAGGAGTGCTGGCTGAACTTGGTGTAAGGTTCTCTCAGATGACACAAAAAAGATAAGAAAGTGGAAGGGGAATTCATCTGTGACCAGGATCCTTGGTCTGGATACAATCAAGATAGGTTGTATACATACAGGGAAGTGTGAAAGAATAGGAGAGTCCCCAGCAGGTCCTATAGGCCATCTTCTCCCTATTATATACCCAATAAATACAAAGGCTTAAAGATTTTTCTTTCTGGATTAAACAAAACAATGGATGGCCAAAGTGGTTCAACAAGTAAAGAGACATACCACGGAGCCTGATGACCATGGAGCCTGATGACCACGGAGCCTGATGACCACGGAGCCTGATGACCAGGGGACCTGATGACCTGAGTTTAACCCTTGGGAAAAGGATGGCTCTCACAAACAAACTGTCCTCTGACCCCCACGATGCACTGTGCCACACACCCCGACCCCTTCCATCCATTTAAACAAACAAACAAACAGAAAACCTTGGAACAGAAAACCTTGGAACAGAAAGGGGGATTTTCACCTATAAACCCAGCACTCAAGAGACTGAGAGAGAACCAAAAATTCAAAGCCAGTCTTAAGACCTTATCGCTATAAACAAAAACAAAAACAAACGCCACAAACCCTACCTGTTTAATGTCTGTTTGCACCTATTATGCCTTAGGACCTCAAAATGCCACGGTGTCTTTTATTTTTAGATGTATGGTTTTCTATAAGTAGGGCTTGACTTTAGTTGTGGGACCATATGAGAACTCTCCGGTAGTTCAACAGCAGACCCTCTAAACCCCTAGTCTGAAAATGAGTCTGTGCTTATGCAATTTTGCTTTCCACTTATTAAGGGGCTCATAGTTCCTTGGCTTATTGTTTCCATGTCAGGTCTTGTTATGGTGTCTCACGTTGGCTTCTAAATTAAGGTCTTCCCACCTCGGCTTCCCGTGAGCTGGGGTCATGGGCATACATCACTTTAACCAGTTCCGAGTGTTTAGTTTGAATGCAATGACACCTTATTTCATCTGTGCCTTAAAACAATAGCAGTCCCCTGATCCATGGTTTTGGCTGTTGTTTTGAGGCCAGGTCTCACTCTGTAGACCAGAATGGCCTGGAACTCACAGAGATCTGCTTGCTTCTGCTTCCCGAGTGTGGGGATTAAAGACACGTGCCATTTTGCTCACACGAATACAGTGGATACTTCCATTTCACAGGTATGAAAACAGAGGGAGCTGCCCAAGACAAATAAAAGTCAATCCTACAGCCGATCCTACAAGCTTTTAGAGAATAATTCTGTCCTCTAGCTAAGTCAAGTCCACTACAGATCTGAAAACAACACACAGAGGAATTACAAAGAAACTGGCTTTGTTCAGCAAAGGAGGCTGTTATCCAGTCTATCAACAATGGACCAGACCATGATTTCTCTAAGGATGAACTTTTTTTTTTATTATGTGAAACCCATGTTCCGGTGTTTCATGTTTGGCAGAGACCAGGCCCACCAGACTTAAGAGAATGTTCACACTGGACCATGCTCCAAGTACCATGCCCATAAAGCTGTTACAGGACTATGTAAAACCCAAGCTTAGAACAAACATTCCCCTGGGTAATGTGGTAAATGGCTTAAACACACCCCCTGCCTCTCTTCACGATGTTAGAGGAAGCTGTCTTTTTTCCTCCCTCCTTCTTCCTCCATGGAGAAATGTCACCCAAGAGTATAAATTAATCAAACTAAATCTCTGCAGGGATTGAGCTTGGTGGTATCGGCAGAACGGGCTACTGGGTAACTGCATCTGATCCTTAGCAAGAGCTGCGTGTGCAAAATGAGTTAAGTAGAATGGAACTTTAGAGATGGGGGAGACTGCAGAAGCCTGGTAGCTGCTTCCATTTAGAACTGCCCTCTGCTTTCATTAACAGGGGAGTTTTATAATAGCCACGTAAACTAGGTCAGTGCTGAAAGTTTCCTTTTGCTTCAGAGAGGAGATGGAATGGATTCCACAGAACACGGTGGTACATTCCTGACTCTCCGGTCCATGCTGGGCAGAGCAAACTCTTTTTGAGTTTTCCAACCAGTTACCGGGGTTGGCAACTGTGCTTAACGGAAGTCTCCAAATGGCCCATTGTGTGCAGTTATGGAAGGGGAAATAGGACCCACTGCGGGTAGGGAGGGCCAAAGGTCTGTAACCTGCCATGAGCAAGAGCAGCGAGGTCTCTGAGACTTTGGGTAAAGTTATGTATGATGCAACGGGAAAACCATGCAAGAGTTTAATGGGTGAAACCACAAGATCTCATCAATATTTAAAGACAGACACTTTAAGCTGTGAGGTCGGCACTCACTCCATAAGGAAACTATTTGGGATGTCTTATCTGTCCTTAACTAGTCCTATGAGGTACTAAACAGCTGTGATCTCATCTTCCTCCAACACAGAAACCCTTCCCAGGTAGTCTTCAGTGGTCCCGCTCACACTTTGGAATGATAACATTTGTAGGTAGGTTTTCTGTATAACCTAAAGACGTCTCACCATGCCTGGGCCTCTAACCATATGTTTAAAATACAAGATAACTAGGTGACTTAAGGTAGGATTTCCTTCAGGTAACTCCTCTACATCAGAGTGGTGCCTGCCAATCACCCTCTTCTAGGCCAACCTCACTCTAAGCCATGAAAGAGCAATTCTGGGACCCCAGGCTTCCCCTTCCCAGACCCTCTCTCTATTTTTAATTTCCCATCAGCCATTTGCCTCTTTCTGTCAGTATTTCCCTTCTCACAGTCAACCTTCAGATTCATCTTTCTAAAGACCCTCAACTAGAGAAGGTTGAGAATTGACTATACACAGAACAAAATGTGAGTACGCATGACAGAATTTAATGGGGTAACAGATATAGCTCAGGTGGAACGGTCCCTGCTAACATGTATTAAGCCTTGGATTTGATCCCCCAGCACCACATAAACCAGGCAGAGTTGTGTATATCTGCAACCCCAGCATCTAGGAGGCAAAGGCAGGGGGATCAGGAGTTCCAAGGTAATCCTTGGCTACATAACAATTTTGAGGCCAGCTTAGGATACAAGAGACCCTACTTCAGAAGTTAAAGAGCCATTGGAGTACAATCGAGTGGGAATAAATTAAAATTTTCTCTAAGGAAAAGAAAAGGAGGTCACTTTCAAATTCTTCAAACCAAGGTGGGCTCCAGCCTCTGTTGAGATCTTCCTGGGATGAGCACACAGACTGTGGTGTGGACACTCAGGTGGGTGGGACTGGTGGGGTAAAGGTTGAAAACTCTCAATTCTAACCTTACAAAAACCTTCTCTACGAGAAGCTTAAAACCAGCAAGACAGTTAAATACCCAAAACAAATTGTTAATTAAAAAAAAAATTCTAGGGGTTGGGGATTTAGCTCAGTGGTAGAGCGCTTGCCTAGCAAGCGCAAGACCCTGGGTTCGGTCCCCAGCTCCGAAAAAAAGAAAAAAGAAAAAAAAATTCAACTTTATTTTATATTGATGGTGGGGGATCAAATTGTGAAGTAACTTACTTAGAAAGAAAGTCTCTAAGATACACAACTTTTTAGGAAGAGGGAAGGATCTCAATGAAAATGGAGGTACTGTACCCTAGACCTCAGGGAGCTGGGAGCTGCTTCTCCCTGAGCGTGGACTTTAGAAGCCTCAGGCTATGAAGCAGTCAGTAGCTGAGCACTGCCTCCTTCAAACAGCCAGGGCGTGGCAGGAAAAAAAAAAAGGTTGACTGACCAGAAAGGCAGCTGAGGAATGTACGTCTGAGGAGGAATCTGAAGCAAAGTGCTGACCACTGCAAAGAGTAAAGGGTGCAGGTGTGGCTCTGAGGCAGAGCTCACCAGGTTCCATCTCCAGACTTGGTGTGTGTGTGTGCGTGTGTGTGTGTGTGTGTGTGTGTGTGTGTGTGTGTGTGTGTGTGTGTACGCGTGTACCTGAGTACCGTTGAGATCCACAGGGCTGGAAAGCAATGGCTCTGGGTGATGCGTTTTCCCACCTGAATTGCTTGGAGCCTCTGTAACAAACAGGTCTGCATCACATCTCCAAATCGCTCAGGGGCTTCTGAGCCATACCAAGATTCAGAGGCTTCCAGTGTAAGGCACAGCTCCAAAGTGGAGAGGAGGCCAGAGGACTAGGCAACCCTGTCCCTATCACTGAAGGTGCCCACGGCTGTCCAAGGGTTCACCGTCCATCCCCTCAGAATGAGGCTTTTTTTTTTCAGAAGTCGGAATATTCAATAAGCAGTTTCCATAAGGCAAACCTGAGAAGCCTCCTATTCCTGGGCCTAATGCAGTTGGTAAATACACACCCTGATCAGTTTGCGCTGGTGTTCCACCAAATCACAGCATAGTCCGTAATAAACATTCTCATGTAGCCCAGGCTAGCCCCAAATTAAATTGGAGAGCGATCTTGAACTCCTGCCCCATACTCCAGAAGGCTGGAATTACAGGTGTAATACCACCACACTCCGCTTATTCGTGGCTGGGAAAATCAAACTGAGGATTCCACATTCGATAGGCGAACGCTTTATCAACTGAGCCACATGTCCAACTCAATAATTCTTAAATATTCACCAACTGTGGCTCTTAACCTTGACTGCTTTGGGGAAACATCCAAGAAGCTTCAGAAAGTCACACAGCTATGTCTGCATTCCACTCCTAGTCTGGTATGACGTAAGAGCTCCGCAACTTTCTAATGACATAAAACTGTGTGGTTTTAACCCAAGGTTGGCTATATGAGGCAGGACCAGCTCACGAAAGGTAGGCTCCATGAATGTATAGACGAAATCAAATGTACAGATTAGGAAGGTCCCTGTCTGGGAAGGCATGGGGATTCAGAGAACTGGGTTAGAAACTTATGTGAGGCACGTAGACACCCAAGGCAGAAGGGAGGAAGACAATTACTTAAACCTTTATTAGTACTAATAATTCCTTGGAAATTATGTCACTTTCCTCCTGCAACTTCAAATCTGAATATCTAAGGATATGCGTATGTTTCTATCATTATCTGTTTGAACTTTCCCCCTCCCCATTGTTAATTTTCGGTTTTGTTAAGCCATTATCTTACACAGTAGCCCTAGGCTATCCTGGAACTCACTTTGTCACTTCAAACTCCTGGCAATCCTCCTGCTTCCTTCTTCCCTAGTGTGGGGAATTACAGGTGTGCATCACCACCCCTGGCTTTTGGTTACATTCGTTAACTCCTAATTAACAAGAGAGTGTTGTCCCAGTGTGGCTGAAGTGGATCTAAACATCTGTTTAGCGCTTCCAGCCAAGGCTGTGTGTGCTTCCTCCAGACAGGACTTCGGCAGCAAACAGTGCTTCCTTAGCCTAGTAATGCACCTTCCCTTAAGGAAGGGTAAAGAGATCCTTCTATTCACAACATTCACTCGCACCAAACCAGCCAGCGGGAAAGTGTGTACCCGGGCAGGTGGAGCACAGAGGGTCCAGTTTCTTGAGTCATTTCTAAACTGACTTCACTGGCCTCCGATTTTGAAGTATTTCCTCAATGGACAACCTGAAACTCTTTCAGAGCAATCTATAAAAAACTAGAGAGAAAGGCCAGAGTTCCCTTAATGTTCAATACACTAGCTTTAAAAATGCGAAGGAGTTAAGTATATTTATTGGCAATTCCTGCCTCTCATTCTGGGGCCGGGTAATAAAGTCAGAAAAGAGAACAGGAGGGTAGAGAGGAGAGGACCCCAGCACTGGGCTATGATTACACTGGGAATTAATTACATGTGCTTGGAGATGAGAGGATTTGTAATTCTTAGCGTTGGTAGGCTTCCTGTATTTTTTAGTTATTACTATATTTATGTTCTCCCCCCTCCGCACCCCAAGGCAAGGTCTCACATGGCCCTGGATGTCCTTGAACTCACTATGTAGACCAGGCTGACCTTGAACTCAGAGATCTGCCTGCCTCTGCCTCTCAACTGCTGGGATTAAAGGCGTGTACCTCCACACCTGGCTTCTGGCTTCCAAAGAAAGAAAGAAAGAAAGAAAGAAAGAAAGAAAGAAAGAAAGAAAGAAAGAAAGAAAGAAAGAAAGAAAGAAAGAAAGATGGATGGAGGGGACAAGGTAGAGGGGTTGGGGGAGCCTTCCTCCCTAGCCACCAGGCTCCTGCCTCTGTCTCTGCCCTAAGGTAGAGTAGATCCCATACAGCTGTCTGACTCACCTTCACACTGAGTCATGGTTTCATTAACTTTTATTCAGTATGATCTTACTTACAGAAGTCCAGAATTGGGAGTTCCAAGGAGAGAATGAAAAAGATGCAGATGAAATTTAACAGTTCAAATTTTATAAGTTATTGTTCAACTAAGCATGGGAGTGGGGGGTGGGGGGGAGACACAGGCAGGACTGAGGGTGTAGCTCAGTAGTAGAATTGTCTGCTAGCCCTAGGTTGAACTCTGAGATACCTCAAAACAACAACAACAACAACAACAACATACACACACACACACACACACACACACACACGGGGAGAGAGAGAGACAGAGACACAGACAGAGACAGAGACAGACAGAGAGACAGAGAGAGGAGAAGAGTTGGGGGTGTCTCCAATAAACTAAGGAGTGGGAGTCCCTTCTCACCTCAAGAGAGAAACCTCAGAGATGCTTCAGTTTTCTTGAAGCGTTTCTAAGCTGATTCAGCTTTACTTCCCATTTCGAAGGTCTTTGCTGAACAGCCAACATGAAACTCTTTCGAAGAGAACTTGTTAACGGCTGGAGATCGTGAGTGACACGGTTCAGCAAGTAAAGGTGTCTGTCACACAAACCTGGGCAACCTGAATTTCGTCCTAGATATAGATGGAATCCCACCCATATGGTAGGAGAAAACCAATTTCTCAAAGTTGTCCTCTGACCTCCAAGTGCAGGCTGTGGCATACCTGCCCTCACATAAACATCATTTATACACATGTACATCATTTATACACATGCAATTAAGAAAAAGACTACACAGATGGCAGTGGTGCACACCTTTAGTCCCAGTACTCGGGAGGCAGAGGCAGGTAGATCTCTGAAAAAAGAAAAAAGAAAAAAAACATGTCTGGAACAGCGCCTGTAGTCAGACTACGGAGGATTCAGAACTGTGGCAAGAAAGGGAAAGTCCGTAGAAAATGAGCTAAGGGCTGTGTTCCGTCGGAGCTACAAAGAACAGATTAGAAAGTCAGTTCATTCATCCTCCCAGTATTTTGGAGAACCTGCCTGTGCAAGCTATTGGCAGGACATAGAATCCAGGATGCCCTCAGTAGCTTTCATATGACAGAATTACTGGAAAGTATGGATGGCCTGAGGCAGTAATGACTCCGGTGCAGGGACGGAATCCAGGGCCTCACCTATGAAGCTTGTGCTCTGCCCCTCAGCTAAGCTAAACGCTTAGCCCTATTAACACAAGGTGTCTACCTGCTAGTACCGTTAATGGGGGGGAAGGGGCAGTGCAGATGTGAACCAGGGTGTGTGTGTGTGTGTGTGTGTGTGTGTGTGTGTGTGTGTGTGTGTGTAAGTCAGAGGCCAACCTCAGGAACCACTCCTCAGGCATGAACGACTTTTGTTTTATTTCGTTTTGTTTTAAGATATTTGTCTTTCACTGGCCTGGAACTCTCTAAGTAGGCTAGTTCAGTTAGTCTAGGCTAGCCACCTGTCTCTCGCTTCCCAGCTGGAATTACAAGGGCTGACACCACAGCTGGCTGTGCTTGTGTGTTTGCTTTGTTATGAGACAGCCTCGAACTCTCTGAGGTCCTCCTGCCTCTGCTTCCCACGACCATCTATAACCCAAGTTCCATGAGACTCAACACTTTTTTCTCCCTCCTCAGACCCCAAGCAGACATGCAGGCTAACATGCATACACATAAATTATATTTAAAAAATCTTTAAAAGGTTAAAAATATTTTTTAATAGTCCCAAATTGTTGGTACACTTTCCACTCCAATACAGAGTACAAGGTTCTCTCTGCTACCGGGATCTGGGGATCAAATTCTGATTGGGTGCTGACCTGCTGACTTTCTCCCTGGTTCTAGACGTTTTGACAGGCTGGTTCAGAGCCACGGGTCACGGTACCAAGGCTGGAATCAATTGCAGCCACAGAAAGGATATTCTGGGCTGAAAGGTCTCCTATCCTGCTATGGGCAGCCCACTGTACACCTAAGGAGAACAAGCTAGACAATCTAGAATTGTCCAGGAGAAAAATACCCCCTCTCCTAACGACTGGTGGACAGTTAACTGAGCAGGATAATTAGGCTGTCGTTTAGTTGGGCCTCTCAAAGTTTGCGATGTCCCCGTATCCTGTCCTTGGAAGATGACATGCTAGTCAGCAAAGACTGGACTTCCTCTGGAGACATGATCAGACCTGAGTTCCCTCACAGTGTTCCAGGCACTCACTCAGCATCCCAGTAAAATGCAGATGCTGACTCAAGAGGCCTGGGTTGGAGATGAAGTTTTGAGTATAATGCTCCCCAGGCTAGCCCCTCAGCCCAAAGCTTGTGCATGCATGCTTCTGGGAAGAGACAGCGGCTCTCTGAAGCTAACCCAGAATTTGTACCCGTCCTGTGCCACTTCATTGATGGTGAAGATGGGCAAGGTGCCTGACTCCTATGCCTTCTGTTCAGTAAAGGGAGGGAATTTGACAATCACATCAACTACAAAGAATGCTCTAATGTTAGACAGCATAGGCCTACTCTCAGTAACCAAGTGCCAAGAACCATCTCTTCTTTCTTGTATATCATGTATGCGTGCTCGTGTGCTTGTTCGTGTGCATGTGTGCATGTGTGTGTGTGTGTGTGTGCGTGCATGAGTGCGTGTGTTCATGTGTGTCTGTGGAATTCATGTGCCCCAGCGTAACTATAGTGATCAGAGGACAACCTTGCCAAGTGACAATCATTCCCTTCCATCTTGTCTGAGACAGGGTCTCTGGCTAGCTGGCACACATACTTCTAGATGTTCCCGTCTTTACCTCCCACACCACCCAGCTCCCTCTAGGATCCCTGGGGATACAAGATGGATGCTACTGCAGCTAGAATTTGGGCTCTAGGGATCTGAACATAAGTTCCCAGTGCTTAGACCGAGCCATCTTCCCAGCACGGTCTCTTCTGGGCACGCACAGTGCCTGGATGGTTCTGAAGTCCCCAGTACAAATGACTGAGAACAGAGAACCCTAGACAGGGAGCAGCCACAAAGAGCTGTAGCCCTGTAAGCCTGCACGGTTGCAAACACTTCCCAAAATAGCCTTTTCCTGTATTTGTTCCAGTGATTTATAACATTACGACCTACCCTATGATTTCCTAGCTGGAGAATTCTCAAAGTCCAGATTCAGGAAGAGGAAGCCTTTCTTCCCCAAGGAGGCCAGCACACCTAGACTGAAGCACCATCCATGAATTTCACCGTTAGCCTCCCCTTTCCAAACGACAAACTACAGCCCGAGGAAGAACTACTCCTCAGTATATTATAAAGTCCTTTAATCTAAAATGCTTTATTTGTACAGAAGTTATAAAAAATGCACTTACCGCAGGGAATCATCTTAAATGTGGATAATAAAATTTATTATCGCAGGCCAGTAGGAACTCTTGCCTGTGATATATATATATATATCATGTATTATAATCACATTTACTGGGAGTCTGTAGCTTTTGCTGGCTAAATATTACCATTCTTTTGTACATGTTAATGTTTAAACCCCCAAAACTTAAAGTATGTGAATGAATCCAAGTGTCAGGTTCCAAGATAATGTGGATAGAGTGTATGCTGTTGTTTTGTTTTTAACTGGATCATTTTCTGTTTCATGCAGCTCTCTCTCTCTCTCTCTCTCTCTCTCTCTCTCTCTCTCTCTCTCTCTCTCTCTCTGGAGGTATTGGTTAGGTTTTGGTTTCTTGAGACAAGACTTTCTCTGGGTAGTTCTAACAGTTCTGGAACTCTGTAGACCAGACTGGCCTCAAACTCAGAAATGTGCCTGCTTCTGTTCCCCAAGTGGTAGGATTAAAGGTTTATGCCACCATTGGCCCTGCAATGTCTCTATTGAGAGAAAGTCCAGCCTAATATGAAAGGCAAAATCCTTAAAATAAAACATCCAAAGGCAGTTGAGACCAAAGGAAACACCAAGAAACAAGAGAAGGCTTCTGTGATGCAGACGAACCAACTGGAATTTGCACCCAGCACAATAAACAAAACAATTAAGCTATCAGCTGGCCTCCAAGGAGACTCCTGGCCTTTGGGGTGGCCGCCAGTTCCACTAGGCACCTGTTAGCCGAGGGAAAACAAAGGCAGTAAACTCCTCCTCCCCCAGATTTAAACCAGAACAGGCCCAGAGCACAACTGTAAATATCACATTCTGAAGGTCTCCACTGCCTTCCCATCCCATTAACCTGGCCTCCAACACTCTTCCAGTAAAGGATTCAGGGTCAGAGTGAGCACAGGCTGTCTGCAGAGATGAGGGATGAAGGTCAGAGTGAGCACAGGCTGTCTGCAGGGATGAGGGTTGAGGGTCAGAGTGAGCACAGGCTGTCTGCAGGGATGAGGGTTGAGGGTCAGAGTGAGCACAGGCTGGCCTGCAGGGATGAGGTTGAGGGTCAGAGTGAGCACAGGCTGTCTGCAGGGATGAGGGTTGAGTGCAAACTGACATATTTTTCTTTTAGTTTCTCTCAGCAAAGAGCAGCAGTACCCCGCCCCTGAGATGACAAGACAGGACTGGCAGTGTGACCTCGGGCAAGGCTTATAGTCTCCCTATGGAAGGACTGGAAGAGAAGAGGCAAGAATTAGACGTGGAAACCTTTTTGGACCTCCTAGCTTCCTTCAGCAGCCGTATTCGCTTAATATCCGGTTCTATTAAAAGCAGACTGAGGAGGAAACCCAAGTGCGGTTTTATATGAGGGGGGCTCTTTTTAATTTTTGAAAACATTTCCAGTTTACAATCACTTGTCAGACGGCCATCAATCATGCATTCCCTGAAGGGTGCAGTTCATGCAAGTGAGTTGAATTGGATGGGCTGAGGGTCTTCTGCACTTCAGGGAAACAGTGTTCAGCCAAGTCACCTCATTCTGCCAAGGCCAAAGCCTGTTCTGTGAGATGAAGAAAACCAAAACCACCAAAAAATAAATAAATAAAATAAAATAAAGACCCAAAACAAGCCAAATCCAGCGGTAAGCATGACAGTGTCCTCTTTGGGAGTTTACTGCTTAAGTAGGACAGAACAGTAAACAAGTATGAATGACCTAATGTCATTTGAAAACCTCCCACTGGCAAGAGGCTCCTAACTGCCCTGGCCTGTCTCCACCCGGTCCACTCCTTGTCCACACGCCTCTCGGAATTCCTCACTACACACTGTGTGACTGGGGATTGGGCATCTTTCCGGTTTCCACAGGACGGACCACTTCCCAATTCACTCCACACACTGGGAGCCACTTCTTTTACACTTTTTGTGTGTGGAAAACAGAGTATAAGGAGCCCCAAAGGTGCAGATTTGCCCGTTTTGATACTTGATGGACTTGGCCAGTCTCTGGATTATCTAGAACTTTATGCATCCAAGCCACCCTCCAAATCCACACGGAGCAAACCCCCACACTGTTAGCTGCTTCCACAAAAGCCCCAGTCAAGCCCCTCAGCTCCTTCTTCCACCCGTTAGGTCTGCTAACATTTTGGTGTTTTCTTTTTTGTCTGTCTGTCTGGTTGGTTGGGTTTTGCTTGTTTTTGTTGTTTTGAGACAGGGTCTCGTAGTCTTGGCCTCCTGTACACTAGGTGGGCCTCAGCCTGCCTCTGCCTCTGGAGTGCTGGGATTAAAAGCACGAACCACAACACCCCACCCTTGGTATATTTTTTTCCTCAGTGTGTGTTGGGGGGTGCGGCGACAAAAGTCAGGGCCTTGTATATGTCAGACAACTGCTCTACTCAATGACATCCCCAGCCCTTGTGTGCGGTGTTATACGTAGGGACGTGTTGCAGGTGTGTGTATAGGTGTCTGTGCCCATGTGGAGGCCAGATGTCAGGTGTCTTCCTCTTTCACTCCTTCCCTTACTTTTGTGAGACAAGATCTCTCATCAGACCTGAAGCTACTGTTTTGTCTAAGCTGGCTGGCCAGTGATCTGCTTGTCTTTATCCTCTGGTACTGTGGTGACAGGCACATGGTCATGCCCGGCTTTCACGGGCGATCCTGGGGATTCGAACTTAAATCTTCTTGGTTTCACAGCAAGCAATTGCTCAACTTGGCCTTTTTTTTTTTTTTTTTTTTTTTGTCTTGTTTTTTGCTTTTGTTTCATTTTTAAACAAGTTCTCACTGTTGGCATTTAATCTAGGGTCTGCCCCACAGTTACCTGGCAACAGCCAGGTATGTCTGACTATAAAAGGGGCTGCTTGGGGTTGGGGATTTGGCTCAGTGGTAGAGCGCTTGCCTAGCAAGCACAAGGCCCTGGGTTCGGTCCCCAGCTCCGAAAAAAAAGAAAAAAAAGAAAAAAAAAGGGGGGCTGCTTGTCCCCCTCCTCTCTCTCTTGTTCTCCTGCTCTCTCCTCTTGTTTCTGCTCCTTACCCTCTCTCCCCATTCCCCTCCCCCTTCTCTCTCCATGTGCTCATGGCTGGCCTCTACTTCTCTTCTCTCTCACTCTCTCTGCCTTTCTCTGTCTCTACTACCCCCTCAACTCCCCTGCCCATGCACTAAATAAACTCTATTCTATATTATACCATCGTGTGGCTGGTACCTCAAGGGGAAGGGATGCTTCCACATGGGCCCCACAGAAGCACCCTCTTCCCCCACACCATAGCGTGACTCCACTAAACATAACCCTTCTTCCTATCCCTTCATAAATCACAACACTCACAGTATTATATTAGCTCAGACTACTGCAGCATTCCCACAAGAGGACCCTTCCACAGGTTCACTCACTCCTCTCTGTTCCCTCAGCTAAGGAATCCTGGCTGTGCTTTCCCCGCAGCGGCTTTTGAGAGCACTTGGCTGTGTTGACAGTTCCACACTCTCCTTCTGCCTTTCAAGATTAAGATGTAGGGTGTGGTTTTAAAGAATGTCTACCTCCACACAGCATAGAGAAATGCAAGTATTTCCTCCATTGAGTTTCTTGTTTTAATTTGTGGTGTGTGTGTGTGGGGGGGGGTCCACCTTGGTTTTTGAGACAAGGTCTCTCGTCGTCCGTTTGAAGCTCATCAGGTAGGCTAGGCATGTTTGGCCAGCAGGCCCCAGGGATCCACCCCCTCAGTCTCCCTATAGTGGGATTTCTAAAGCATGCCACCAGCCGAGGTTTTTCCTGCCTCCTCTGAGTTCTGGGAAATGAACTCCGGTCCTCATGGTTTTCAGCACGTCAAGCAGTCTACTGACTGGGCTGATTTCCTAGCCTACCCATTACATTTTTACTTATTTTATGTGCATTGGTGCTTTGTCTGAGTCTATGTCTATCTGAGGATGTCAGACCCCTGGAACTGGAGTTACAGGCAGCTCTGAGCTGACATGTGCGTGCTGGGAATTGAACCAGGGTCCTCTGGAAAAGCAGTCAGTGCTCTTAACCCGATAAGCCATCTCTCTAGCCGCTTCTATTAAATTTTAAAGATTTATTTATTTATTTTATGTATATGAACACACTGTAGCTGTCTTCAGACACACCAGAAGAGGGCATCAGATCCCATTACAGATGGTTGTGAGCCACCATGTGGTTGCTGGGAATTGAACTCAGGACCTCTGGAAGAGCAGTCAGTGCTCTTAACCGCTGAGCCATCTCTCCAGCACTCCTATTAAATTTTAAAATAGGATCATATACCAGTATCGCATGTCACAAAATGTCACACAGGCAGGATGGACTGGGGAGAAGACGCTTGATGCAGAGAGAGAAGTCGCCCTGAACAGCAATTGATCAGAAGAAGAACTAAAATGTGCAGAACTCTATGATCTTCGCAGATGGAGGGAGACAGAATTTTGAAGGCAATAACTTGCAACTGTGAGATTCAAAAGAGTGGAATTGGGGCTGGCTTCAAAGGAGAACTAGACTGCAAGCTGGGGACAGGGTGCGAGAGTGGATCCTAGCTAGAGACAAGGTGGTCGTAGACAACATCCAAGCCCGAAGTGGAACCTCACGTGGTTCAATGAGGCCAGGCAGGAATCCTCAGGATGCAGAGCCACTACGACGGGTCCCGTCACTTACTCCATCATGCCCTGCAGTCTCCAGGGCCACCTCTGCCAACTGACCCTTAAAAACGACTGCAACTGAGCACTGACGACTGTCTTTACAGCTCCAAATGGGGAGGACAGTGCCTCATTGTCTCAGAAGAACAGACAATGCTTGATCCTTTGCTCACTCAGAGAAGTGAGATGCAGGGCTGGGCAGGGGAGGATAAAAGTTGCCGAGGTGGGAGGAGAGGGAGCTCCTCTTGCAAGGCCTTTGTTTTGTTTTCTCACTCTGAGCAGGTGTATAATCTCCAGGCTTCCCAGGCCCTTCCTTACCCTTGGAGGATGGCTGTACTGGGTAGGTTATTTAATTTTTTTTTTTCATTGTCAACTTGACCCAAGCCAGGGCCATTTGGGAAGGAGGAACTTCAGTTGAGAAAATGCCTCCATCAGATTGGTCTGTGGGCAAGACTGTGGGGTTATTCTCTTGATCAATAATTAATGTGGGGGGACCCAGACCACAACGGGTGATGCCACTCCCTTATATAGGCAGGTGGCCCTGAGCTAGATAAGAAAGCGGGCTGACTGGGTTCGGGTCCCCAGCTCCGAAAAAAGAACCAAAAAAAAAAAAAAAAAAAAAAGAAAGCGGGCTGAGTAAGCCATGGGGAGCAAGATAATAGCCAGTGTCCCTCTGTGGCCTCTGCTTCAGTTGTTGGCTTGAGTTTCTGCTGGGACTTACCTAGCCGTCAGATAAACTCTTTCTGTCCAAGTTTCTCTTGGTCGGGGTTCTGTTAGAATACTAGAAAGTAACCTAAGACAATGGGTAAGAGGCTTTGTAAGGGGCAGGGAAAGGGCACTCCTGGGAAGGTGTGGCTCATGTGACAGCGAGGGGATGGGAGAGAGAAGGAACTGGCTAGCCCAACCTTTCCCTACCCTTGCCTCCACTTCTTAGTAAAGAAACCCAAAAGTGCAGAAACCCGACTGGACCAGAAACTAGAGGCCACCGATCTCCTTCTTAGGTGTCTTCAATTAGAAAACATTAATTTTATGTTTCCACGAATCCTCCGCCAGGGTAATAATAGGACTTCTAATATTAAAGTCTAAACTTTATGCCCCTAATTTGTATTTGATACATTTCTATTAGTGATCACAGGAGAATATTAAATCTGAATATGGGATGAAGGCCTTGACTCTCAGTGTTTCAAGTGAGTGAGGGAACAGAACCTTCTGCTGCCACCATTCACTGATGGCCCTGGTTTATGTTTCTCGGAATCTTAGAGGAAGCTGTCTTCCTAGTCCTCCTCTTCCTGCTCCTCCTCCTTCTTTTTAATTATTACTTTTGCAGTGGTGGTAACACACCTTTAATCCCAGCACTCAGGAGGGAAAGGCAGGCAGATCTCTGAGCTCAAGGCCAGCCTATTCTTCCAGGCCAGCCAAGGCTACCCAGAGAAACTCTGTCTTAAAATGACTACTTTATTTACTGCATGCGGTGTGTGGGTGCGGTGCGTGCCGTTCATGCCATGGTTGGTGTGTGGAGGTCAGAGGACACTTGCAAAAGCTGGTTCTCTCTCTTTCTCTCTCTCTCTCTCTCTCTCTCTCTCTCTCTCTCTCTCTCTCTCTCTCTCTCTCTCTCTGTAGATCCCAGGGATCAAGTCAGGCTTGGTGACAAGTGCCTTAACTCTCCAAGGCTTAAATATAGTTCCTGAGTACAGCTAAGACTAGAAGGTCAGGGAGACACCCCATTCTGAACATCGGGATAGTAAATGACAAAGTATTATTGCCAGACACCACACACACACGTACACACCCCTGTGAATGACACTGGTCATACTTTGGGAAGTTTCCTTTGTGACCAGAGACATCTCCACGATTCTATAAAACAAGGACTCTCTTGTTACAAGTTAAAGCGAAGCCACCGGCTTTGGTTGTCTGGGACACACCCCTTCTTCCCGCCCAAGGAGCACCAAGTGACAAGTCTTGCTTTGTTTAAAACCCAATAGAATTTAAATATTTGTGGATGAAATCCTATGATAGCATTTGACCTCAAATAAGCCAGGGGACGATGGGACAGAGGAAGATGGATCGGGAGTTATCCTGAGCTAGTTTTTCCCTCACTGGTGTAGTTCTAAATAAAAGAATTGGGTGTGGTGAGGCACATGCCTACAATACTAGTAATTCTGGCACTCGGGGAATAGAGGAAGGAATTGCTTGTTGGAGGCCAGCCTGGGCTACAAAGTAAGACTGTCTCAAAAATTTTAAAAAAGATGAGAGAAAGAGGGGCGGGGAGAGAGTAGAGAGGGAGGGGGGCTACGGAGAGATTTGTAGAGTAATGGTTTGGTTTTTTTTTTAAGTCCTGTGAACAGAAATAAAATAATCCTTTATCTTTCGAGCGTTGCAGAGGAACCTGCAGACAGCACACTTTGTGGTTCACATGATGTGGAAGCGGCACTGGCTATTTTGAGAATCATCTTACAGTCCAGAGAAATGCTTTTTAACCAAGGGAAAAAATGTATTTTTGTCTGTGTGAGGAATACTTTTCTCCACATGGACAGCTCAGTGCTGGCTAGAAGGCAGCACTAGGCACCAAGGTCTGTCCTCACCTTGGAAGGCAATGAGTTCCATTCTTTCGTCCAGAAGGACGTTGGCCGCTCTGGCTGGACTCAGGGCATCTAAGTTTGGGCTCAAGGTAAGCGCTGACTGTTTCCACAGAATACCCTTTAGTAGATAGAAAATAACTTTTCTTCTTTCTTGTTAACTATCACTCTGACCTTTTCTTTTCAACAAAGACAAAGTAGCAATTTTGGAATGAGACCAAGAGGGCTCTACGGTTTGTCCTGCCTTGAAAAGGGCAGCAGAGGAAGAGTCAGGAAAAACGCTGTATCTCTCTCTCTCTCTCTCTCTCTCTCTCTCTCTCTCTCACACACACACACACACACACACACACACACACACACACACACACACAAGCTCAAAAAACACAGCTTCTGGTTTACTCCTGCCCCACTTCATTCTGTCCATGAAGGACATTTTGTGGTGGGAGGGACGATGTCTCAGCCCTGAGGAAGTCCACTCTCCTGTTGATTCTGGGCGTAGACATGTGGCTTGCTTTGGCCCATGAGGACAGCAATAAATATGATGCAAAGAAAACGTATAAAATGTTTGCGTCTCGCCACTTATGTTTCTTTCTGTTCTTGGGGACGCTGTGGTGTGACCACTACTACGTAAACAAGTCCAGACCAGTCTGACAATGGTATGTAAGACCATCCTGGATCTTGCATTTCCAGCCAAGCCACCAGCTGACCACAGAAATCAGAAGTAGGAACTGGCCAGCTAACACATAAAATCCTGAGAAATAATATTTAAATCACAGTGTCTGGAACAGTTGTTACGTCAAGAACATCACACACTCTAGAGCAAGGCAAGATGACCAAGAGATGGTAAGTAGAGAACTGAGCAACGGGGTACACGTGCCCTGGGTCACTCTTTACACCACACTCAGTGGGAGGAACACGATGCATGGGCCTTGGGTCACTCTTTATATCACACTCAGTAGGGACTTACTCTTACTGTCACCGTATGTCAAGTAATTAGAACAACCTAGTGAAAGTCCAAAACAGACCATTCACCTTAATATCCATCTCCGAAATAGCATTTGCTTCAACTCTACGAATGATTTTGTGTGGGCTTCACAGCTTTCTGCAACTCCTAAAATTATACAGAGAATTGTATGTATGTGTTTATATGCATTTTTCCTTAATTGGAAAAAGATGTTAAAACACACAGGATAACAAAGAAATACCTATGTTCACGCTGCTTAAAATCAGTGCTATTTAATCACGTTTGCATTCTTTTTTTTAAGTATAAAGCAAATAAAATATAACAGTTATATTAGGCCTGAGGGTCTTCCCAGAGCACAGCACGTAGGACAGACACTTAATACGTAGTCAGAGAAGGTGCAGGCCACACGGTGACTACCAACCATGTCTGTTATGGCAATACTAATACTGTCGCTCATTTCTGGAGGGCGCTGCCTAAATTTTTCCCTCTCTAGATACTCCCCGACCTCCTCCCCAACCTTCATGCCTCAGGAACTTTATTTTACACTTCCAAGGCTGCAACTCCGCAGGGAAGTCAAAACATAGGACACAGACCATAATAGGCATGAGGGGGCCTGTAGGAGCAGTGAAAGTTCCAACTGAGGGACTCAATTTCTCTCCCTTCTCTTCCCACCTCTGGATCTCAGCCCCCCTAGTACTATGTGGAAGCCATCTCTCAGCTGAAACTTGCAGAAAAACAACAAACAAACAAACAAAAAACACCCAGAAGGTCTTGTACCTTCCTTTAGATGGTGGCAGGACTGGGGGGCTTTTCCATCATCAACACACATTTGGAGGTTAGAATCTAGGGATATGGGAGCTTACGTGGCTGTTCAACTGTACACCAAAAAAAGCCACCCCTCTCCACCCCCTCTGTCTGGCAACCCAGAAGATGAGCAGCCCATTATTAGGCAATTGTAGTGAGTAGCAGGGTCACTTTTTCTTGTACACACTTGTGAGGGAGGGTTTTCTACAGTTATGACGTAGCTCTGGCTATCATGGGGCTACATAGAAGTGTTTCAGCAAAGACCATGACTACGTCTACCAAGGTGAAGGATTTATACAAGAAATGAAAAAGTAAAGTACAGAGCACGGGGGTGTGTGTGTGTGTGTGTGTGTGTGTGTGTGTGTGTGTGTGTGTGTGATATTTGCCTCTTAATTACGATGAGATATAAAAACTGTGTGTTTTGGAAGAGCCTGGAAGGAAAGACATAAAATAATTAGTGCACCGCAGGGCAGTGGTATTACGGGCGAACGCTTCAGACTTTTGTGTCTTAGAATCTTTTCCAGTTTAAGCGGCAATGAATCAAAAATAACAAGCTTTCATCTTCAAACGGCCTTCAGAGCTCAGAAACAAAACTATCTTGGTCGCGTCTAGACCGTTGAGAAAATAAGATTCTAATCCATCCCCTCCTTTGACCGAGATCAGAAAATCCGTAGGCTGCCACTAGCTCAGCCGAAACCTAGCCATGAGCCTTCAGGAGTCATTAAACGGGATGGCCTTCTCTCCTCCCCCAACCCTGCTCTCGTTCTCGGAAATGGGGTTTGGAGTGCTCTGGATTGGCCTCAAACTCCCTTCGCAGCTGAAGAGGAGCTTGGACTGGTGATGTTCCTGCAAAACTCTATCTCCACCTCCATCCATCACCTGAGTTCTGGGGCTACGGGTGTGCACCACCACACTGGGCAAGGGCGTGCTGGGGGTCAAACGCAGAGCTCTATGCTTGCCAGGCAAGCATCCTGCTGACTGAGCTGCATCGTTAGCCCTACACTACTCTCTATGAAGGCTTTGGTCTTTTGTTTTTATCCACGTGTGTGTGTGTGTGATGTGTGCATGTGTAGCAAGTGGGCACAGGTAGAGGCCAGCAATGTCTATAGGGATATCTTTCTCAGTCACTGCTCTCCCTTAGTTTTTGAGACATGGCCTTTCACTCAACTCGGAGGCTGCATGATTCAGCTAGACTGGCCAGCCAGCGAGACCCTAGGACCTGCCCCCGTCCCAGTGCTGCCATATCCGGTTTTTAGATGGGTGCTGGGAATCTGAACACAGGTCTTGATGTCTACATAACTAGCGCCATATCCACTGAGTCATCTCCCAGGCCCCCTCTCTCTACAGAAGTTTAAGATAGAAATCTTAGACTCGCTTTGGGTGTTCAGGAAGGCACCCTACAATGCAATGTGTGATTGTGAAGCACTACGAGTAAATGTTTAGTACACATCAGGATTCCAAACACCCAAGCCATGGTTTGCCTACAGCGCACCCGTGTCCTTGACTGTCACGCGTGCTCTGCACCTACAGCAGAGCGGATGCTCTGTCCTCAGAGGCAGAATAGACAGTGAAGAGGGACCAGGTACAGCTCCCGGTGAATAAGATGGCAGTCACACGGCTATGAGCATTTTAGGTCAGAAAGGAAGTTTTTATTAAAAATGGATTTTCTTCTGTAGCTCATAAACAACTCTTCAAAAGTACTTGGAGGGCTGGCAAGATGCTCAACGGGGTAAGGACGCTTGCTGCCAAACCAGACAGTCTGAGATTGATTTCCAGGACCCACATAGGTAGGACAGAAGTGATTTCTGCAAGTTGCCTTTCAACCTCTACAGACACATGTGTGTGCACACACAAAAATAAATAAGTAACTGGAAGGGGGGATTAAAACCCAAAAGGCCTTGAATGATGACAATATTTGTTCTCAAGACAGGAACTCAGAAGTGAAGACCAAGTCCATGTCATATAGAGCAAAAGGTCCCTGGCTTGTCAAAGTCAGTGCCACTATTTTGGGAAAGGATCGTGAATTCTGCTTGTCTTGATTTAACTGTCAAGAAAGTATGTAAAAAAAAATATTCTATTAGGATGACCAAAAAGCTGTTTAGCTGCGCCAAAATAAATTCTGAACTACAAAATTCAGAACATGATTCGTTTGCTATTATTATAGAATGAGTTTGCATGGCCGAGATGTTTATTTTTAATACCGTTGGCATTTACCCTTTAACCTCTTATTTGCTCTATAAATGTCAAGTCCAAGCAAAGTGGGAAATAAAAATATCAGAGTCTGGGGACAAGGTTCACAGCTCTTGTCCTGCCTGCACAAAGCCTGGACAGATTCTTAGCACTACAAAAAATAATCAACTGAAAATAAAGTAGGGGGCCGGAGAGATGTTCAGAGGTTAAGTAAGAGCTTTGGCTGCTTCTCCAGAGGTCCTGAGTTTAATTCCTAGCAACCACATGGTGGCTCACAACCATCTGTAATGAGATCTGGTGCCCCCTTCTGGTGTGCAGGCATGCATGCAGGCAGAACACTGTATACATAACAAATCAAAGAAAGAAAGGAAGAGAGAAAGAAAGAAAGAAAGAAAGAAAGAAAGAAAGAAAGAAAGAAAGAAAGGAAGGAAGAGAAAAAATAAGCCAGGTCTTGAGACCCAGACATTTAATCCCAACACTTGGGAGGTAGAGACAGGTAGATCTCTGGAGTTCAGGGCAGCCTGTTCTACAGCGTGAGTTCTAGGATAGCCAGGGCTGCACAGAGAAATTCTGTCTCAAAAACCAAAACCAAACCAAACCAAACAAACAAACAAAGAAACAAACAAAAAACACAAAACAAAACCACAAAAAAAAAAAACCAACCCCCCAAAGAAAATACTATTGAGAAAAATTTAATTGCAGAATTAATGGTAAAAATACAAATTGCTGTATCTTTCACACACACACACACACACACACACACACACACACACACACACACAAATGGGGCTAGAGAGATGGCTCAGCAGTTGGAGAACTGGTCGTTCTTGCAGAGGATCCAGGTTTGATTCTCAGCATCCACACAGTATGGACGACAGCCATCTGCAACTCTAGTTCCAAGGAATTTAAATGCCTCTGCTTGCGTCCTCAGGCCCAGGCATGCACACGGTCATGTATACGGTACACAGACATACATGCACGTACAGCCGCCCCCTTTAAGACATAGATAGAGATATGTATTTGAGTAGTTGCTATATACAGATATAGACAGATAGATGTGTGTCTATATATTTAACAAGTATGCAGAAACTTGCATTTCTACCGTTATGTGATTAAATTTTTATCATTTTCAACATACATTTTATATAAATATAAACAT
Organism: Rattus rattus; assembly: GCF_011064425.1. NCBI lineage: Eukaryota > Metazoa > Chordata > Mammalia > Rodentia > Muridae > Rattus > Rattus rattus. Next base: position 64,577,041 of record NC_046161.1, on the reverse strand, counting down.
AAATCTTGAATTCGAATCTGGAAAAGCATGGCTGTATGCACCTACATATCCCCACTGTGAGGTTCAGAGTATCTTATGGTTGTCTAAAGGTTTCAAAATATTTCTGCATATTATAGCCAGATGTGGCACACGTCTGTGATACCAGCAGTTGGGAGGCTGAGGCAGGAGGACTCTAAGTGAGAAGCCAGCCAGGTAGGCTGTCTTAAAATTGCATTTAAGCCTGGGTATGTGTGGCCTGGAACAGAGAAGGAAAAGCTTCCACGTGTTCTTCCCGAGAAGCGGGGCCCGAGTCCTCTCTCACCAGCAGATGAGGAGCACTCTTCCCCATAGTCTAACCAGAAGCAGAGAGTCGAACCTGTGGCCACCAAAACGCTCACAGGTGCTTGCTCTCTAGCCTTAACGATAACTCTTGTGAGAGCCCTCGAGCTCCTGCACTGCGAAAGAGGGGGTGGCGTGCATCACTGGGTGCTGGAGCATCTCGCGGAAACAGAGGGCGAAGGATAACAAGGGGAGCTGAAGGTGCGGCCGTCTCGAGCCATCTTCACACAGGTCCCAACAGCTCCAATTAGCTACCAGGTTCCACAGTTACAAAACACCCGGCAACCGCCTTCCCTATCGAGGGCCAAGGAGAAGACGTGGGTGCAGCCATGAACACTGACGTCATTCCTGGGTATGTAGCTGCCGTTTTAGACCCTGTGGCTAGCAAGTAGAGAGAGGAAGTTTTGTGGTTCGCGGACACACACTGAGCTCGTAGTGGCTCCGAGCAGATGAACCACAGATGAGCATGCTTGGCCTGTCAGTGACATCAGGATATTTAAAAGAGAGCAGCACCAGCACAGGCTCCAGACTGCATACGTATCCACAAGATAACCTGGTAATACGGTGAGTGTAATAACCACGGCCATTCCTCTTTGGATGGGATGTGTATTTCTTGTTTACTCTTCACAGAGTCTTGTGTCTTGGCCTCTATAGTCACTGAAGTTCCCACCAGTGGAGTCCTCAGCAGAGATGGGGTGGGGCGGTTTTTACCTTCCCTTGCTCCTCTCGGTCCATCCAGAGCCCGATGGGCTCTCTTCCAAGAGGGGAAGCCCCACCACTCCCAGATATCCTGAACTAGCTTTTCCTTAACCTTCCCTCCGGCATCAAGCTGACCCCTCCTCTTGAGTTTAATTGTTTTGGCCAGGGAGCTTCTAGAATCTGATCATCAATAAACGAACTAGATCGACTTCAAAGAGAACACTCCAGACTTACTAAATACATACCGGTCTCCACCCAAAGGAACCTATCTTCCCCTTGATCAACTGTCTACCAGATCCCTAAGTTATAAATCGGTTTTGTAGCCAGATGTGGTGGTGCACGCCTTTGATCCCAGAACTTGGGAGGCAGGGGCAGGTAAATCTTTGGGTTCAAGGCCTGCCTGATCTACAAAGTGGGTTCCAGGACAGCCAGAGCTACACAGAGAAAGCCTGTCTTATATGAATGAGTAAATGAATGAATCAGTGCTATGTTTGTGGGTATCCTCTAGCACTTCAGGAATAATACAGAGTAAAGAAAAAGGAATACAGCTTAGACATTTTAAAAGCCAAGTCAGATTTACCCAGTCATCTTTGCATATTTCGTCCACAGACGCTCTCTCAATCACACTCTCTGGGGCCAAGACAGAAAGCAGACTCATATGCACAGGTCTTAGTCCATCATACAGCAAACAGACCATGGCCACCAACTATCTTTGCCGTGGACTACAAGCCAGAGTCTATGAAAGGACACCTTAGCCAACAGGGCATTTCTACACTCTTCTAAACAACATTTCTTCATTTGTAATGATGTACAGAGATTTTTTCCCCCACCTCTTCAAGCCTCCTAATAATAAAAGGTAGTAACTATGGCCTGGTAATATAATATATTCTGGGTTTTCCAAGGTGAGCTAGTATCCATAGTTAATGAGTATGAGGGAGAAGTGAATTAGACATTGTGTTCATGAATGTGAAGTCACAGTTTTCATCATGAGTCACAACTGAGTAAGTCTTTGGGATAGATGGAGATAACAATATGCTCCCAGACACACTCTCGTCACACACATAATTAATTATTTTTCCTATTGTGACAAACATTCCTGACAAAAGGAACTCGTGGGAGGGCTCGTCTGAGCAGAAGGATGGAGGGAATTACAGTTTGGTCAAGGTAGAAGAGGCAAAGATGGCGGCCAATGCCAGAGGCAGCCAACGCCAGAGGCGGCCAATGCCAGAGGCGGCCAACGCCAGAGGCAGCTGTCACTGTCCTGTTGTAAGCAACCCAGAAGTAGAGAAGGACAACTGCTGGAGCCCAGCTCCCATTTTCCTTTTTATTCAACTCCTAGCTGGTGGAACAGCACCACCATGTAAAGGGCGGGTCTTGTAGCCTCTACTAACCTTAGCTAGACACTCTCAGACATGCCCAAAGGTTTGGGTCTGTGATGATTCTAAATCCCATCAGCTTGCCAATCAAGAGCACCTATCACGCAAGCACGCAGGGAGTTCACAGTGCAGGTGTTCTTCCTCGGGCCTGGCCAAGGGCCAGTGCTCTGTGCTAATTCTTGGCCACACCCACCGAGGGTAGTGGCCCATCCCTTCCTGTCCTTAAACAGCTGAGGGATTCAACTGGGCAGGCCCAGACAGATGCATAACACAGAAGTTCCATTCAGCCCAAGAGACTTCTTACAGAAACACAGAGCATTCTCACGGGACTACCTGAGATGTGGGTACCTGTTCGAAGGCGACTTCATACAGCTGATAAGCACACTCAAACTTCCAAGTCATGGCAAAAACAATTTTCCTTTAATTTTGTTCAAACGACTCTAGATACCAGAGTTCTTTCTGTCCACTGTGCATCTATTTCAGGATGGCCAGCTGTTTCAACTTTTCCGGGCAGTAAATTGTGGCCCGGGCAACCATATCTGATTCCCAGATAGCCTCCTAGTGGCCCACAACATGCCCATCTGTGCTGTTGGCAGGGAACCCAGGAGGAGTTGACTACACCCTGTCTACCCTGATAAATCAACTGAGAAAGGGACTCTTAAGACACACCTCCTCCACCTCTGATGGACCAACTCAGCTACCCCAAAAGCAAGGAGCTAAATTGAGCGTGTTTTCCCACGTGTGGAAAAAACACCAGAGGCCAATTCTGGGTCTACACAACCAAAAAAGTGAGTTTACAAAGGATTTTTCTCAAGGTATCACTTAAGCAGTTAAAGATAGTAAAATTCTTTAAGTCCTTGACCATAAACACATTGATTTTTTTTTTTTTTAGGAAATATTGAACCATGGAAAGCAATTCTTAGGCACCAGGACTCACACGGTTCAGATTCAAGTGGTCAGAGGCCGGAGAAACTCCACCCAATGCAGCTCAGGGCATGCTCTGAGAGTGGACTGACTTCTGAAACCTCGAAACTGGCGGAGGAAGCTTATTTATAAATGAAGTATTTGCTCTCGGGGGCAAAGGTGAGATAATTTTGAACTATGAGGAAAGTAAAAGCTTGGGGCCAGGATGCCTTTTAAAGGTTTCGTTTGTTTTAAAATAGTTCTTTTGAATAAACAGCGCGAGGGTAAGGACTGTTTGTAAGCTCAATGTGGGTTCTACCCGGCCTGCGCGGCGGATGCTTGGCGCTGGGGATCTGGGATACAGATTTCTCAAGCCAGCGCTATGCTAGGCATCTTTTTTAGTAAGCTTCCCCCTCACCGCCAGTAAACAACGAGAAAGTCAAGAGGACAAGTTCCTCCACCAAGAAGCAAGTGTGGAAACTTTGAAGTCTTCTAGAATTTTAAAAAAGTTTTTTTTTTAAGTTTCTAAGTTTTTAAAAAGTTTTTCTTTTCTTTTGGTCCAGGTGGACTGGCAATCTCTTCAAAATTCAATCTTTGTTTTCGTCCTTTGGTCGGAAAGCCACACCACGGCAAAGCCCAGGGGATGTGGCTAAGGTTATTGGAACTGTGAGAGAGGAGGGTGGTTGGGCTGGGGACTCCTCTGGGTAGTGGCAAAAGTCTCAAATGAATTAGAGAGAGGCAGTCCATGCCATACACTCCCCCAAGTGCCAAGCGGAAAGGAACAAAACCGGGAACGTTCTCGGAGCGTGTAGACCAGGGTGGCGGTCCTCTCGAGCTGGGGACCGGGTGGGGCCCTCCGCAGGAGGTGTTTACCCCACACAGGGACCCTACGGGCCTGGGCTCCCCGCCAGCGTGACTGCCCCTGCGCGCTGTCGTCACAGGGTCCCCGCAGCCCGGGCCACCGCCAGGTGCTGCGCGGTACCTGGAGCCCCTGCCTGCCTTTGTGCAGCGCTCGGCCCATCACCAGCGCAGGCGGGGCTGCCCGGGTCCTCCCCGATGCCAGGAGGGCAGCTGCGGGATCAGCCTGCCAGGGAGCTCACGCCGGTGCCTGCCCTGGGGAGAGGACCCGAGGGACACAGGCGTGCCCCTCACCTTCGCTGGAGGAGAACAGAGTCTCCAGTCCCACGACTATGCGGGTGAAAACGGACATACCCACTCTCTGGCTTCAGACAGCTGGCAGCCACAACACTGCCACCAAAACTTTGCCGGCGCAGAAAGTCACTTCAGAGAGTTTTCCTTGCCACCCTTGGTCCCTCTTCCCGGCTAAGACCGGTTTAACTGCAAACGGCAGGAAATCAGCGCTCCAGAAGTGCATACTCCCGCGTCCACCTTCTCCACCCCCTGGCCTGGGCAGCTTGCCCAAGGTAGGTGCCCGCTCTGGAGCTTCCTGCCCTCTCCCAGGGTCAGGCGTCCTGGGACGCGGCGCAGCCAACTCACCATGGTGACTCCCGCCGCGGTCGCGCCCCCGCCGGGTCCGGCTGCCTAGGCACTAGGGTTGGAACGCGGTCTCCTGGGCGAACTTCAAAAGTTGTTCCCCTTCGCCAAAAAACAATCTCCAGACACCCAAGCACTCACAGGAGCCAATGGAAACCCAGAAGGGACTCCATCCAGGCGGGATCCGAGACGCTAGGTGAAGGCAAAACTTAGCAGACCCGGTGCACACTCCGACCTGGCGATCCCCAACTGTCTAGAGATGCACCCTGGTGCGCTCTGCAGGACTGCCTGTCCAGCTGCCTTGCCTGGACCTCCTTTCTCTTAACACTTAATCCGAACTCTTCTCTGGCTCAGGCTGGGCTCGGGCCGGGCAATCTGTCCATAAATGGAGAATTCAGCACAGGCCTGACCAATCAGAGTTTGTTTTCGCAGCGTCACTCCTCAGAGAAGCCGAGGTAGCCAACAAGCGTGAAACTACAAGAGTTTCCAAAGGCCTCTGGATCCTGTAGTCCTGAGGCCTCGCTATCCTGCAGAGCACGCTGCTGTCCCATCGGTCCCCAAGGAGCCACCCCCAAACCGAAAGGATGAAAACACTTGGGGTGAGTGGGAAACCGCTCTCGTGTCTCTTCTCATTAAGGAGAAACTTAGCATCGATTTAGCTCCCACGCACAAGTCGCATGATTTTCCTAGATACTTCTTTTTTAAAATAAGTATTTCATAAAAGTATTTATAAAAGATCACAAAGTCGCAGCCCAAAGGAAATCCTTCCTTCCTTTCTTTCTTTCTTTCTTTCTTTCTTTCTTTCTTTCTTTCTCTCTCTCTCTCTCTCTCTCTCCTCCACCGGTCCTTTATACCTGAATTCATTTCCTTGGGAACGGAGGAGATGGGGGGGAGAGAGAGAGAGAGAGAGAGAGAGAGAGAGAGAGAGAGAGAGAGAGCGCTTGGTCCTCTGCGGTGTCCGGTTTCAGGAAACCAGGTAGCCTAGGAGGGAGGGGAACACAGATTCCTAAACACGATGAGGGAGTCTGACTCCTAGTGAAGGGAAGACAGAGGAAGCAAACTCGCAGGGCCACCACGGGGCTGCGCTCCCAGTGTCTGAGGAAGAAAAGTTCAGTAAGAAAAGTTCCAGAGCACAGAATATCTTGAGATTCGGTCGTCCCCCTTCACGTGAATCTATAGTAAAATAAAATTTAAAAAAATCTTGGCTAGTTAGAGTTTTGCACTTTGTTTTAATGTGGTGCACACCTACCGAGGACTATGGCCAAACCAGGAAAAGGAGCGAATGCTGATACACCCTGCAACAGAGATGGAAGGACCCAGGAAAACTATTATGTGAACGAGGTCAAGGTTCAAGTTCACCAGGCGCCATTCCATGTGTTCTAGGGGTGGGTAGGGAACACTGCTTAGAGAGAGTAGTAGATCTTGGCTGCTTGCGGGTGTGGAGTGTGGCCTGACAGCAGATGGAACAAAGGGGCTTTGTCTTGGGGGGTGGTCCAAGGATATCCCCTAGGTACTGATGGTGGTGGTAAAACTGACTAGACCCCAAACCACTGAATTGTAAGTTTTCAAGTAAGAATCTTATAGTATGTGAATTACATCAATTTTTTTTAAAAGGGGGGGAGCATATGTGCAGTTCGGAGGACAACTTGTGGGAGCTTGTTTTCTCTCCACCATGTTGGTCCCAGGGGTTGAACTCAGGCGGTTAGGTTTGGCAGCGAGTGCCTTTATCCACAGAGCCATCTCACAACAATTTGAAAGGAAGTCATGTTTGAATTTTTGTAACCATTTCCCGTTTGGGTAATATCTTAGTTAGGGTTTTACTGCTGTGAGCAGACACCATGACCAAACCAAGTCTTATAAAGAACAACATTTAACTGCGGCTGGCTTACAGGTGCAGAGGTTCAGTCCTAAGGTGGGAGCATGGCAGCATCCAGGCAGGCATGGTGCAGGAGGAGCTGACAGTTCTACATCTGCATCTGAAGGCTGCTAGGAGAATACTCACTTCCAGGCGCTAGGCTGAGGGTGGCTCACCTGGACCTGGAGGACCTACCTGCTTTGCCAGTGTGAGGACCTGAGTTAGATCCCTAAAACCAATGTGGAAAAAACAACTGAGGTGTCATGGGATGTTGGGGGGACAGATATAGGCAGAAAAACTTAGGGTTCACTGGCCAGGCAGCTCAGCCTACTCCATGATTTCCAGGTCAATAAGAAACCTTAATCTCAAAAAAACAATAAAGGCAGAGGCCTGGAGGGGTGGCTCAGTGGTTAAGACCGCTGGTTGTTCTTGCAGGGCCCTGCGATTTGACTCCCAGCAATGGCTGCTCACATTCCTTTGTCTATTTGTAATTCTGGAAGCTGAGGCAGGAGGATTGCTTCAGTCCAGGAGGTCCAGCCAGAGCCTGGATAAGAGTGAGACCCCATTAAGACGAAAACAAACAAAATATAATCAGAAGTAAAAGAGAGAGAGAGAGAGAGAGAGAGAGAGAGAGAGAGAGAGAGAGATGACAGCCAAGCCTTTGACACAGCAGGCGTGACCTTGTGCCCAGACATGGCTCTTTATGTCAGAGAGGCGTGCCACCTTCAAAGATGTATAAGGCATTTTAAGAACTCAGGAACAGAGATCCCCAAAGAGGAAAGCTAAGCCTACAGGCAAAACAAGGAACATTAGGTTTTAGGCCCAAAATAATGACACATACCTAAGCCAGCATCCTATCCATGGCTAGCCTCATGTCTCTCTCTCTCTCTCTCTCTCTCTCTCTCTCTCTCTCTCTCTCTCTCTCTCTCTCTCTCTCTCTCTCTCTCTCTAATCCAGGCTAATCTTAAACCTCCAAGTTGTCCTATATTGATACTGCAGTCTAACTTACCGGTTATATGGGATATATTGAAGACTGCTTTAAAACTAATAGCCGGGTTGGGGATTTAGCTCAGTGGTAAAGCGCTTGCCCAGCAAGCACAAGGCCCTGGGTTCGGTCCCCAGCTCCGAAAAAAAGAAAAAAAAAAAAAAAACTAATAGCCAATTTTGTTATTACTTGAGGGTTTTAGTTTGGTTTTATTTCTTGAGACAGGGTTTCTCTATGTAGCTCTGGCTGCCCTGGAACTTGCTCACAGACCAGGCTGGCCTCAGACCCGTAGATCTGAATTTAAAAAACAAAGTTTAGGGCTTAAAGAATGTAGGTCAGTTGGTGGAAAGCCTGCCCAGCATCCACTGAGCCCTGGATCTGATTCCCAGCACATCGTAAATTGTGTAATGTGGTCCACATCTGTTATCCCAGCATTCGAGTTGTGGAGGGAGAAGGATTAGGAATTTAAGGTAATCCTCAGCTACATAGTGAATTTGAAGCCAGCCTGGGCTATGTGGAAAAAAAAAACCTAATGAAAAAAACCAAAGAGTTCTTTATTAACACTAATGTCTAAGCAGTCAGGACTTGGATGTGAATGCCCCACCCCAGCCCAGGTCATTTTCCGGAATTTTATAGCACAATTCTTTTCTAGATTTTGAGCAGTCAGTCAGATAACTAGACTGATTGGCATAGGAAACAGACTTGTAAGATCTTAATTTTTCTGACCTTCAAGTCCCTCATTTGTAAAACATTCTGACATGAGTGAGAGATTAAACGCACATGGAAACAGTCCACAGAGGCAATTCCCTTACCCCTCCGCCCTTCCCCAAGCTCCAGGTCAGAGATTCAGCTGTGGGACTCTGGCCGAAATCAGGCAGCAGCCCTGCCCCTGAACTGCACAGAGTCGTGGGAGTTGCAGGTACCATTGCATGAGCGTTTGTGAAATTCCTCGGAGTGCTGTGATACCCAACCACTGTGAAGGTTCCTCTCTGTCTCCTTCATGGTTGTTTGAGCCTTTGTCTCTATTTGAATGTATAATCGACCATAACTGGTCATGTGATCCAGCTGCTAATTTCACTAAGAATACCCTTGGGACCTGAGTGGGCTGGTGTGGTCAGGTTCTGACTTACCTGTGGGAGCCCTGGTTTGTGCTTCTTTTCCTCACTTAATTTCGGTTTCTCTGGGGGTAGGGGTAAGGTTCTCACTGTGTTCTCAGGGCTGGCCTTGACCTCCTGATTTCAGGCAATAGAGCTGCCTCAGCCTACAAGTGAAGAAACTTACAAGGCTTTAGGTAAATTCGTCAACTGTGCCGCTTTGACTCTTAGTTTATTTGAATGAGAGATTATATAGATACCCTAGATTTTACATCAAATTGTGTTTGTTTTTTCTTTACTAATTTTTTTGTTGTAACATAATAAATTTCTTTTGGAATTACATTTTGTGTGTGTGTGTGTGTGTGTGTGTGTGTGTGTGTAAGGACACCACCATGTGGTCTCAGGGATAGAACTCAGGTTGTCCAACTTGGCAACAGATGCCTTTATCCATTAAAGTATCGTGTCTGTCTGGTCCCAAATTATGTTTCTTGAAAATCCTTATCTATGGGACTGGAGAGATGGCCCAGCAGTTAAGAATGGTCCCCGCTTTTCCAGATGACCAAAGATTATTTCCCAGCACCCGGGGCAGGCAGCGGCTGCCTGTCACTCCGTTTCCAGAGCATCCACTGCCCTCTTCTGGCCACTATGAGTACTGCACACACGCGCTACTCTCCCTTATCCATTAAAAATTAAAATAATCATAAAGATTTTTAAAAATCCTTTTGTTCTCATTAGTTTTACCTGTCTGCGATAAACAGACACAGATTGGGGAGGAAAAAGTGCTGTTTCAGCTCACAGTTGAAGTCTATCGTGAAGGGAAGTCAGGCAGGAACTGAAGGTAGGATTCCGGAAGCAAGGACCACAGAGGAGTGCTACTTGGTGGCTTGCTCCTCATAGCTTGCTCGGCCGGGCCTGCTTCCTCATTCAACCCGGGACCACTCGCCAAAGGATGATACCACCCAAGGTGGACTGAGCCCCGCGAATCAATAATTAGAAGAAAGTGCACCCAGACACTTGCTGACAAGCCAATCTATGGATACATTTTTCTCAAGAGAGGTCCCTCACTCAAAGCCTTGGTAGCTATGAGGAAGCCTCTTTCCTAACTGTAGAGCTTACCCTAGGCCAGACGCGTGATGACGCAGTTCAGGTGAACACTCCCCACCCCCATACATAATGGTGCTGTTTGGGTGAGCCCCGACCTCCAGACATGGCGCGGCTCTGTGCAGGCTCTGTGTGTCTGTTCCTCTGCAGGGGAAACCCCCGCCCAGACACATGACGGCACCGCACTGTTTAGGTGAGAGCCCCACACACACCTTAGCATAATTAACTGTGCTGTAGCTGAGCCCAAAATACAAAGGAAGAAAGGAAGATACAAAAATACATTTTTATGAAAATATATAAACAAATACTGATTCTAATACAATCCTCACTAATACATTTCGTGGGGCATGGGGATAAAATAGCCCTTAATCTTATTAAAATAAGATTAGGCAAGAAAATTAGTTTCCATAGCAATAGCATAAAAGAACACTTCACAGGCATTCACAACAAAGTTTTGAGAAAGTCATTGAGGGAAAGCCTGCCACAGATGCCCAGGAAACAGGCTTGTCACATCATGTGAACGGTCCTGTTTAATTCCCCCACCCTGCTTCTGTCTTCCCAGGTGTCTGTGGTTACATTTGCTAAGTATTAGCAGGATCATGCTTAATCTTCCCTACAACCCTCTTAGCTCCATTAGAAGTCACGAAAACTGAACTGAGCCATTCCAAGTCAAGGAAACTAAATTGACCTGGATTTTAATCCTGGCACTGTGTAAGCAGAGGCAAAGGGATCTCTGGGAGTTCAAGGACAGACTGGTTTACCTGGTGAACCATGACAAGGGTTGCATAGAGAGTGAAAACTAAATTGAGAGAAAGCTTGAAGTAACTTGTCCAAGCAAACGCTGCATCAAGTCCGTAGCCCTGCAGCCCAGCTCTTCTCCTGTGGGCAATGCCTCTTCATCGGAAGTGCCCATCAGAGGAAGGCTTCCAGAACGCAGGCCCAGTGTGAACAGAAGCATGCTTACGAAAAATCTTTGACCCTCTCCAAATCTAGGCTCCTTGGAAAAATTACTGCTTTTGATGGAGCATAAGGATTCCAGGGGTGGGGCTGGGATTGGCTCAGTTCAGGTAGTGCTCCCCTTAGTTCAAACCCCAGCACCATATAAACTGGTACCCTCCTGTAATCCCAGCACTAGGGAGAGAGAGACAGGAAGATCACAAGTTCAAGCTCATCCTCAGCTACACATCAAGCTCAAGACCAGCCTGAGGCACACGAGACCTTTTCTTTTTTCTTTTCTTCTTTTTAAGATTTATTTATATATTATATATAAGTACACTGTAGCTGTCTTCAGACACACTAGAAGAGGGCATCAGATCCCATTACAGATGGTTGTGAGCCACCTTGTGGTTGTTGGGATTTGAACTCAGGACCTCTGGAAGAGCAGTCACTGCTCTTAACCACTGAGCCATCTCTCCAGCCCTGAGACCTTTCTGTGAAATACAGTAAGGATTACAAGTGTGGACTTGGAGTGCAGCTGACTAGAGAAGAGTGCTTAGAATGGATAAAGAATGGATCAGCAGCACCACAGGAAACAAAAGGAAGTAAGAATTGCATCTACATAAAGAGTTTCACTCAACTTCTCACACTGTTTCCCCCTAAATATTTGGAGGATGATTTGAAAGCATGGTGGTGAAGATCATTTCAGTAGGACTATGTAGCATGTAATGATTATTGAAATAAGTGTGTAGAGATATATACATATGTTGAAAGGAACGTACATGTGCACGTTTGTGCACATGAGTCTGTGTGCGTGCACACGAATCAGTGTGGGCATTCACGTGCCGCAGCATGTGTATGGAAGTCTAAGAATAACTCGAGTGAGTCAGTTCTCTCCTTCTACCACACAGACCCTGGGGACTGTGGGTCATCGGTCTTGATGACGAAGCTCCTTTAGCCATTTTGTCATCCACTATATCACTTCCTGATTTAAACCAACGTATTCCTTTCTTCCCGTTTTAGTCTGATTTTTATACGGAGACTATAAACCTGACCTTTCCCTTGATGTTTCTTTGTCGCTATTACTACCGCCCCCAGCATTGCTACCATACTTCTCGTTATTTTCCGATGCTGGGGATCAAGCCGACAGTACTCGAGATGAAAGTCAAGCATTCTACCACTGACCGACACACCCTCCTCACTGCAGCGTCCAGAAGGAGGGAATACTTCTATGAATATCACTCCATCTCCTAATGCAGAGGTAAGCTCTTGGACCCACTCTAGGTAGAAAACGTATTTATTTATATGTATGGGTGCCTGTGAAGGCCAGGAAACGGAGCTAAAGCCCTGGAGCTGGAGTCCCAGGCAGTCGTGGGCCACCTGACCTGGAAGCTGGGATCCGAACTCAGGTCTCTGGGAGAGCAGCAAAGCTTTTAACTGCTGAGCCTTCTCCCCAGCCTCTCTGTGGCTACATCTTGCTCTTTCTTTTTGTCTCCTTCAATATCAATATTTGTTTTTAATGAAAAAAATTTTAGACTTAATTTTATGAATATTTTCCCTGCATGCATGGAAGTATACCACGTGCAGGCCTATTGCCTGGAGGGGTTGGAAGGGGACACAGAGCCCCTGGAGCTGGAGTCGCAGATGGTTGTGAGCCACCATCTGGGTGCTGAGTCCAGGTTCCTCTAGAGGAACAAGTGCCTTAACCACTGAGCAACCCTTCCACCCCCTCCCCCTCCAAGTTTTGCTTTCCTCCTGAATTTTTAAGATTCTTTTATTATTTTTTTTCCCCAAAGAGGGTTTTTCTGTGTAGTCTTGGCTGTCCTGGGACTCAGTCTGCAAACCAGGCTGGCCTCCAACTCATAGAGTCTGCCTGCTCCTGCCTCCCAAGTGCTGTAATTAAAGGTGTGTTCCACCACCACCATCAGCAGCACCAACCTGACTGAGACTCTTTTTGTTTATTTTTGTTCGAGCTTGTGGGGGAGGGAGAAGCACATGCCAGTGTCGGGGTCAGAAAACAGCATACAGGTTAGGGCCTTCCCCAGGCGGGTGCAGGAGATCCACCTTGGATTGTTAGCTTGGCAGTCAGTGCCTTTACCCACGGAAACTTGACAGGTGGGCCGATTTAGGATTGGGTCTCATTGTATCCCAGGCTGGCCCTGACTTTCTCATCATCCTGTCTTCAGGGGGGGGGTTTACTATGCACCATATGCACCTTTTATCGTGGTGTTGGGGATCAAACCCAGGGCTTCAAGAATGCCAAGCAAACATCCTACCAACTAAGTCACATCCCCAACCCTGGACCCATTTTAAAAACAAAAGTAACAAAATCATTGAATGAACTTTGTCTTTTTTTTTTTTTTTAAGCACCAGAAACTTCATTTTTCCTAAAGTGAAACTGCTCCTGAAGTAAGCCCATGCATCAGGGCCTTCTTAGAATGCAGAATGTCAGGCAGTCCCTGCTCGGAGACTTCAAGGTCAGTGCTTCCCACACTGCTTTATTGCAGGCTGCACAGAACTGAGATCCTTGGGGACTATTGAGTGACATGACTTTGCTACTCTGCTTGCTGGCCCCAAATGGCCATTATTGTGCAGTTCTCTATTTATTTAAGTGGTACAGTCCTTTAATTGATTACACACACACACACACACACACACACACACACACACACGGGCATGGAAAAAGAACCATCGTGGAGAATGTGCCTGCTTCTGTCTTTCAGAGTCTCATCTGTGTAGATGGGTGCTCTTTCCATCACTTTAAACATCTCCCACTTAGCTCTGAAATGTTCCTTCTTCCCTAATTTCAGCTTGCAAATGGCAGGATCCTGTCTGTCACAATTCTGGCCCCAGAATGACAGGTCAGCAGGTTTGCCCGAAGCTCTCAGAAAACTTGTCTCTTGGTCTCTTGATTGAAGGTCCAGGGAGGAAAGGGGAGATGAAGGACGAGGGAGGAAGTGATCTCCAGGGCCAGAGTCACTGGCTCAGACTTTCCTAGCACACCACGCAGGTCACGGGTCATGTTAACCCCAGAAGGATGTGCTCAGAGCAGGTGCCTGTCCATCTGCATTCTCTGAAGATGTCAGGGATGGTACCCTGCAGCCAAACATCCTGTAAAAGAGGTAGTGAGGCACCTGTGATCCCAGCTTCTTGGAGCTGAGGCAGAGGATCTTGAATTTGAGGCCAGTATGTGCAATTTAACAGGTCCGTTTTAACAGACCGTATAGGGCTGGGAAGATGGCTTAACCAGTGATGTGCTTCTGGGCAAGCATGCAGATATGAGCTCCATCCCAGATCCCATATTTAAAAACAACAAACCTGGATGCGTGGCATGCATTTAGATCTACAGCACCGAGAAGGCAGAGGCTGGTGCACCCCTGGAACTTCCTGAGTAGCCAGGGTACCCTACCTGGCAAGGTCCAGATCAACAAGAGACCTCTGGCTTAAACACCAAACAAATGGAAGGCTCTAGAGAAAAGACACCTCAGATTATTTTCTGACTTCCATTCCCATAAACATACATTTGTTCCCCCGATGAACACACACACACACACACACACACACACACACATCACACACACATATATACATACACATGCTAACATACACACACATACACACGTACACATATATACACACATGCTCATATACATACTCATACACATACACATATACACATATATACACACATATACTCACATACATATATACACATACATATACACATATACATATACACACATACACATATACACATATACGCACATATACTCACACCTATACACCCATACACATATATACACACACACATATACACACATACTAGTGCACATAGACACACACACACAAGTGAAAATTTTTAAATAAAGAGATTAGCCATGATCTCATGGTTTCTGGGGAGGGATCAGGCAGAGTAGGGACTCTAAAATTAGGCCATGCGGCATGCTGCTAGCTGCATCTGTCTACTGCCTTGGCTTATGTGCTATCTTGGTAAAGCTTCAAAGTTAATTCTATCCATCTCTTCAGTGGGAAAAAAAAAAGTCTATGATCTCATTGTGTCGTGTTCACTGTCATGCCCTTGTTGTATGTCAGCAAATGTAAAAGGTGACATCGTTTTGACTTCATTGTCATGTATTTACACAACCTGCATTTTATGTATATATATGTATGTTAGAATAGATGGATGTTCACTCATGTGTGCTTAGGATGATATATTTTGCAGGATATTATACCCATAGGAATTTACTTTTTTGTGTCTGAGTGTGTGTTCATTCAGAGACCAGAGGTATCATCTGCAGAGACACCATTCACCTTCACTGAGACAGGGTCTCTCACCAAGGCCAGCAAGCCCCAGAACGTCTCCTGTTTCTGCCTCCCTAGCCATGGGCTAACAAGTGCTTACCACCACACTCTGCATCTTTACATGGGTTCTGGGGATCAAGTTTAGGTCCTTCAGGCTCTCAAGGCAGGTTCATTACCCACTGAGCCATCTCCCCAGGCTGGGATTTATTTTGATTAAAATGTTTCTTCTTGCTGGTGCTCTGCATGTTGATAATATGGCTTCCAGACCATTACTTTCCCCCTTTGACTTCTGTTTAGTTTTGTTTTTGTGCTGCTGGGGATCAAACCCAGGACTCCACACATCCCAGCTCCCAAACCATTATCGTCCACTTACCCACCGCAAACAGCTGTCACTGAGTACTGACTGACACAGGCACTGGAGAAGAATTAGACTGGACTAACATCTTTCTGTCTGCATCAACATAGGAACTCACTACTCCCATACATGTTCGTAAAAACACAACCAATGGGGCTGGAGGGATGGCTCAGCGGTTAATAGCACTCACTGCTCTTCCCAAGGTCCTGAGTTTAAATCCCAGCAACCACATGGTTGCTCACAACCATCTGTAATGAGATTTGACACACCTCTTCTGGTGTGTCTGAAGACAGCTATAGTGTACTTACACATAAAATAAATAAATAAATTAAAAAAAAGAATTTATAAAAAAACACAACCAACATCAGATTATAAAATCTAAAGACATCCAAAACCTAGAATAATTCCCAACAGTGCTTGGACTCTTGCACACACAGTTAAGCTATTATTCTGGCATCTGGCAGATGCTTTTCAAACATCTCATTGGTCAGTGCTTACTTAGCATATATGAAGCTCCAACATCAGTTCCCAGCACTGTAAACCAGGCATGGGGGCGCATGCCTGTAAAATCAGCACTCGAAAGGTAGGGACAGGAGGATCAGAAGGTCATCCTCGGCTACACAGTGAGTTGCAGACCTGTTTAAAAATAAAATAATGAAATAAAATGCATAAAGTTAAAAAAACATATAAAATAAAATCTGGGCTTCTCTTTCCCAGTAGTATAGGGTATGGCTTTAAGATGTGGGTCCAGCTAGGCATGGTGGCACATGTGTTTAATCCCAGGACTTGAGAAGCAGAGGCACATAGATCTCTGTGAATTTGAGACCAGCCCGGTCTACATAGTAAGTTTCAGGATAGCCAAGGCCACATAGAAAGACTCAAAAACCAAACCAAAAAAGAAGTAGGTCAATGTGTTTACCTACCTATAAGTCAAACACACACACACACACACACACACACACACACACACACACACACACATTTTTCTGAGACAGGGTTTCTCACTGTAGCCTCATCTGTCCTGGACTTTGCTCTGTAGCCCAGGCTCATCTTGAACTCAGGGGTCTGCCTGCCTCTGCCTCCTGGAACACTGGGATTAAAGGAGGGCAGCACCAGTTCTGGTACGCTTTATCTGTAAAACAGAAGATTGTACCTCCAGAGTTCGGCTCTAGCTTAGTCACATGAAGCACCTGCTTGGCACTCTTGAGGTCCTGGGTTCAATGCCAAGCACTGCAGTGCAGCCCTAATCACAGAGGGTGACTACAGTGGTGACTGGTGCCTGCCAGTCTTTCAGTGGGAGCTTCCCTCCCACATGTTGAACATGCACCACCTCTGTACGCCTAAGGATCTCCTTTGTCTCTGGTTTACATTTCTGAGAGTTTGTATCCCTTCCACTCATGTCCCCATGCCACCCTGCACACAATCCACCAGTCTGGCTAAAGCAGCAAGCTAAGTGTCACTCTGAATGAGGAAATTGAAGGAATACCGTGGGCTGATAAAGATGGTGTCACAGGTGGACCGTGGCTAGGTAGGCAGATAAACGAGTGCCCCTTTGCTGCCTGGCTGATTGTCCTGAGGCTATTCAGGAAAGATGGCTGAGAGGCTTTCTTGGGTGATGTCTTTCTGTGCAAATACAATGGGCCAAGGCTGCCACCAACGGGAGATGACCTCTTTTATCATGTTGAACAGAGTCCCCAAAGAAGTCAAACAGCGCAGGCGAAGAGGAATGCTTCACTAAATGGTAACAAACAAACAATGATTTGACCACAGTGTGGTTCTAAAAGCAGCTGGTCGGTTTGAATGTGAAACGTCCCCCACAGGCTCAAGTGTTTAAACACCTGGTGCCCAGCAGGTGGCGCTGTGTGAGGTTGTGGCATGTTTAGGAGGTGGAACCTTATTGGAGGAAGTGGGTCACTGGAAGAGGGCCTTGAGGCTTTGTAGCCCAGCCCCATTTCCTGTGCTTCCTGATTGCAGAGGCAGTGTGACCAGCTGCCTCGTGCTCCTACCGCCATGCTTTCTTGACTGTCACGGACTGTGTCCTTTCTTACACAATGAGCCACAAGTAAGTCCTTCTGGCCTTAAGTATTTTATTATTATTAAGGCTTTTTAAAGATATAAGCTAATATATATTAAAACACACACATATATATATATATATATATATATATATGTTTTATTTTCCTAGACAGGGTTTCTCTGCATAGCCCGGGCTGGGCTCAAGAGACCCCTTGCCTCTGCCTTTTGAATGCTGGGATTAAAGATAAGCACCACCATAGCTTGGCTTCAAATAAAAATTTAAAAAGTAGGGCTTGGGGCTGGAAAGATGACTCGGTGGTTAAGAGCACTTGCTGCTCTTGCTGAGGACCCAAGTTCAGATCCCAGCACTTACATCAGATAGCTCTGTAACTCCAGCCAGAGAACCTGACTCCCTCTTCTGGATTCTGCGGGTGTCTGCACTCATACACGAACCCATATAAGGACACACGTACATCTTTAAAAGATAACTGTATGGCTTTAAAAGAAATAACATGTCTGATAAACGGCACTGAAGAGGTGTCTCAGCAGGTGTAAGGACTTGCCATGAGCCTAACGACCTGAGTTTGATCCTTGGATCCCACAAGAAGTAAAGAACTGAAAGCTGCCCTCTGATCTCGTGAGAGCTAATCTTGGCTCTCAACTTGACCTACATGGGAAAGGGGAACCTTAACCGAGGGACTCCTTCATCAGGTTGGCCTGTGGGGCATTTTCGTAATTGCTATGTGAGGCGAGCAGTACCGTTCCTGCTCAGGTGGGTCTGGGTGTAGAAGAAAGCTTGTGGTGAGTCTAAGAGAAAGTAGGCCGGTAAGCAGCATCCCTCCATGTTTTGGCTTCATTTCCTACGCTGACTTTTCATGATGATGGACTGTGACCTGGAAGTGGAAGTCAAATAATCTCTCCCTCCCCAGGTTGCTTTTGGTCATGGTGTTTATTACAGCAACAGAACGGCGAACTAAAACAGGCCTCCATACACATGCAGTAGTACAGATGCGGCCCTGCATCATGCACACACGTGATAATAAATGAAATGTAAACAGAACGTAATGCCAATACGCTTTAAAACCAGATTGAGGTCTTTCCCTCAGATATGGAATATATTTTTAAACTTTTATTGCATTTTACTTATAGTTGTGTGTGTGTGTGTGTGTGTGTGTGTGTGTGTGTGTGTTACACATGTCACGGGAGTGAGGTCAGAGGTCAGCTTTAAAGAGTTCTCTCCTTCTGCCATGTGCGTCCCCAAGATCAAGCTCAGGTCATCAACCTTGGCAGCAGCTATAGTTTACCTGCTGAGCCCGCTTGCTGGCCTGGGTATTTATTTAAAGGGCAAATGTACTCTATACATATATATCGACAGGATGTAACTCGTTTTCTGTTTTTGATGAGCTGTGAGCTCATCTTGGATATCAGGGAGACCTTGGACTTGAACTTCCGAGCAATTCCCGGAACTCTTGAAACGGAAGAAATGCGTTTTTGCGTTGTTAGACGGTCATCAGCCTTTGGAGGTCAGGGTGGAATGTTCTTTTTTGGAACGCAAAACGTCCCCCATAGGCTCATGTGTGGAAGGCTTGGTCCCAGATGGTGGGGCTATCTGGGGAGGTGGTGAACCTGGGAGGCACGGTAAAGTTCTGCAAACCAAAGGAAACCCTTCTTCCTTTCCTGCTGTTTTTATGCGAGGGGTTTTGTCATGGTGATGAAAGTCTGGCTCGCACAGCTTCCCACTCATTGCTTCTAGGGTACGCATTCCCCGAGACACCCTTCTGTATATTTTGGAATTTCTCCAACGATACACGCACATAATGCAGCTTGGCATATGTCCAGAGCATCACAGGCAATGGCAAACGATGCCCCCCCCCGCACCCCAAACGTCCATCATAAGCAAAACTGGCCCAGTACATTAAGAGGCGGCATTTAATAGAGTTCTTTAAATTTTAAAAAGCTTTAAAAGCAGAATGATTTCCAGCGTGGAACGGTTCCCGAGATGTATCGGTAAGGTCAGACTAAAGGAGTGAGGTGCAGAACAACGCATCTATAGATGGAGTTTTGTAGACGGAGAGGTGGAACCTAGGCTGGGGGCTCTGTGGTAGAGCTCTTGCCTTGCGTGCCCTGGGTTTAGTCACCAACACAGGGAGGGCAGAGCCTACCGAAGCATCAATGGGTGTGTGTTTATGTTCCTATGACAAAACTTCAGAAAAAATAAGAAACTCACAGAATTTTTGTGGATGTGTCGGAGGGATGGAATCAGGACAGTATATTGGGTACACTTTCCTAATTGTTCAATCGTTCGTTTACTCAGGGGCAGGGTCTTAAGAAGGCTAGACTAGCCTCAAGCTCACCCTTAAGCTTAGGGTGAATTTGAACTTCTGATCCTTTTGCCTCCGCCGTCCAAGTGCCGGGATCATAAGTGAGTGCCACCTTGTCTGGTTGTACATGTTTCTGGGAGTCATACCCAGGGCTTTGTGGATGCTAGGCAAGTACTCTATCAACTGAGCCATTTCCCCAGCCCATCCATCCTATTTCTTGAGACAAGTCTCTCATTGAATCTAGAACTCACCACGTTGGCTAGTGCTAGCTGCCCAGCAAACCCCAGGAAGCCCCCAGTCTCTCTATCTCCTCAGCCCTGGGGTTTCAGACCTGTGCGGCTGTGCCCAGGATTTACATGGGGGCTGGGATCCAAACTCAGGTCCTCATGCTTGCATGGTAGGCACTTTACTGATGAGTTTCAAACTTTAAAAATATATTATCAATAGTAAAAAAAAAGTCCAATAGATTGCTACATGGGCAGGATAATACTAAGAAAGGCTAAGTAGAGATCGTACAGTTTAGGTTTTGACAGCAAAGGAAGAGCTGCTTTGCATGGTGTCCTTGAGCGTGTTCCCCTTGAGCTGTTCTCCTGTAAAGATCGCTTAGACAGGCTAAAAAAAAATGGGGCTGAAGAGATGGCTCAGTGGGTAAGAATGCTTGCTATAGAAGCAAGAGGACCTGAGTTCAGATCTCAGCACTCAAATAAAAAGGCTGGGCGTGGTCCCTTACTGTGGAGGTGGGGGCAGGGAGATCCTTGGGGCTCTCTGGCCACCATTCTAGGTTCAATTTCAGTGAGAGAATCTACCTCAGCGAAATAAGGCAGACAGTGATGGATCAGGACACATGCCGTCTCCCTCTGGCTTCCATGAATATACATACATGCATCTGCACACACATGCATCTGCACACACATGTGCATGCTCCATCCATATGTACATGCACATATGAAAAAAGGTGAGAGATTATGGGATGGGATTTATTAGGGAGATGGATGGGTCCTTTTAGGTTTTAAGAAATACTTATCAAAAACCTGAAGTTTGGAAATCTTAACGTTGTGGCTATAAACAATTCCCCAGAGAATATTTTCTCAAAAGCATTGAGAAAATGAGCTGAGCACACCCCCCCCCCATGGCTGCAGCAAAAAGAAGCATGTTCCTGTCTTTGCTCAACAGAGATAAGTAATTTAAACTACTCCTTGTTCCTTGTGGATAGTCCTGCCTCAGATTTCACCCGTCGTTAATCTTTGAGAAAAGTCATCATTGAATACAAAGTTTCATACAATCTAAATCCATTTTAGAAAATGGTTTTCTTTTTCTTTTGTTTGAGGCAGCGTCTTACTTGACTGTGTGGCTCTTGCTGGGTAGAACTTCCAATGTAGTCCAGGATGGCCTACCTCACTTGCCACACTTGCCTCTGACATCTCTGAATGCTGGCTTTAAGGTGTGAATGGCTTTGGTTTGGGAAGTGAACCCAGAGTCTTGTGTATGCTCAACAGGTCCTGTCAGTGAGCTCCACACCAGCTGTATTACAGGACAAAATTTATTAGGAAATTTAAATGATTGAGCCTGTTGTATTTTTTAAAACTTCTTTTAGCTTTAGTAAGAAGTAGGTCTATTTGACTAAGAAACACAAGTTTAATAATCTGTCCTCTTCCTCTTTCTCTTCCTCCTCTCCCTCCCCCTTCTCTTTAATAGAGTTTTGCTATGTAGACCAGTCTGGCCTTAGGTTCATGACTTTACTGTCCCAGCCTTCCGCACGCTGGGGTAACGGCCACGAACCATGACTCCCAGCTTAGTAAGTATTCAAGTCACACTATTATGTGCATTGCACATCTTTAGTGGGCTTTGTTTGTTTGTTCCTTTGTTTGTTCTGAGACAGAATGTTGGTTTGTAGCCAAGACTGTCCTGGAACTCACCATTGTCCTGCTTCAGCTTTACAAGCACGATGTCATCATATTCATCTTTCTGTAAATGCTATTTATTTTATCACACGTGTGTGTGTGTGTGTGTGTGTGTATGTGTGTGTGTGTGTGTGTGTGTGTGTGTGTGTGTGTGTGTGTGTGTATGTATTGGGCGTAGGGACTTACCTGTGTGCCATAGTGTGCATGTGGAAGTCAGGGGACAGCTTTCTGTAATAGGACAGCTTTCTCTCCTTTCCTACGTGGGTCCTAGGGATGAACCCAGGTCTGCAGGCTTGGCAACAAGTATTCCCTAGCTGAGCTGTCTCTCTTCAGCGTTCCATTTATGTATTTTTTTTTCTTTTTTTTTTTTCGGAGCTGGGGACCGAACCCAGGGCCTTGCGGTTGCTAGGCAAGCGCTCTACCACTGAGCTAAATCCCCAACCCCCATTTATGTATCTCGATGTGTGCTTTACTCTCCTTCTCCCTAAGTGTGGACCTTGAAAAGAGCAGCTGCGTATTTGAGTAGGTGACTCCTAATGACAGGATGAAGAAGAGTCAACTTTGTTTTTACCAAAATCATGAAATTGCTCAATACTTCTAAGATGACTCATTTAGCATTTAGCATTTTAAAATCACATTAACCCCTTTGCCTTGAAAGCAGCTCTTCAGGGAAGTGCATCCAATTATGTTAAAAATCTCCTTTCTCTCCCTCCTTTCCCTCTCCCCTAATCTATGTAAAGAATGCATCCACTTTGAAGGAAACATGTTTAGAGTGGACTGTGAGACCACAGAGGAATTTTCTTGGCTTCTTTTACTGTTTACTGCATTTCCCAAATATTATTTAATGAACACAAAACACGTTCATCATAAAAACAGAAAAGGAAAACAGCCAAAGCACATTATTTAAGAGGAGCATGGTGGGCCCAGAGGACCCAGCACGCAGCCAGGCTCACTCTTAATTCACCTTCCAGCCAACCCTTGAGGGAGTCTGCTGCAGGAGCCCTGCTTCGTTTGCAGAGTCGTCAGTGTTTACCATCGTGAGTTCTGGGGAAGAGGAAGGTGGGTCTCCATATCGGGTGGAATTAGTTAATGCAACTGCACATGGGCCCTTGGTAGCTGCTGCCTCGAAGATCACCTTCAAGTGAGCCTCATCATATAAATCTTGATCATCTTCCTCCAAACCAGCAAAGAAATCTGACTTTCTAAGAGCCCCAAAGAAGGTAGAGTTTACTGACTTTCTTCCGGGGCGCTAGACACAGTCCACCAAATATGATAGCTCAGTTGGGAAAGTGCTTGTCTGGCATGTACGAAGTTCTGGGTTTATTCCTCTGCACCACACAAGCTAGGCAGACTACCCACATCTGTGATCTCAGCACTCGGGAGGTGAAGGCAAAAAGAGCGGATGTTCAATGGCATAAGTTCAAGGCCAGCGTGGGCTACACGAGACCCTGTCTTTAAACAATGACAGCAACAGCAACAAAGACCAGACAGAGATGGAGGGAGGCTGGCTCCACAGTCAAGAGCATTGCCTGCTTTTGTAGAGGACCCACATTTGACTTCCAGCACCCACATGGTGACAAGTCACCATCTGTAACTTTAGTTCCAGGGGACCGGAAACTCTCTTCTGGCCACTATAGCTACCAGGCACACATGTGGAACACAGATACATATGCATGCAAATTACCCATAGATATAGGATAAAAAAAATAAACAAAAACATAGCCAAGAGTCTCTGAAGACAGTTGCATAATTTGGATGTGGTGGTGCACTCCTGTAATCCCAGCACTTGGGAGCACTTGAGGCAGGAGAATTCCAAGGTTTGGACCAGCTTGGGTTGGAAAGTAAGACCCTGTTTCAAACAAGGGAACTTAAAGGCTGCATATACTCTGCTCTTTCCTTAAGTGCTTCTCCTGGCAGCTACTCAAAGCCCTGTCTCTTTCACCAAGATGGCTCCAGGGCCTTTTGAACCTTACCTTCCCCCATCCCCCACCCAGCACACACCACCTGGTACAAATGTCCAGTCGTCACCCAAACGGTAATCTGTCTCAGTTGTGTTTTTATAGTTGTGATAAAGTAACCTGATTAAAAGCAGCTTGAGGGGTTGGGGATTTAGCTCAGTGGTAGAGCCCTTGCATAGCAAGCGCAAGTCCCTGGGTTCGGTCCCCAGCTCCAAAAAAAAAAAAAAAAAAAAAAAAAAGCAGCTTGAAGAGGAAAGGGTTCTTTGTTGTTTGCTTGCTTGCTTGTTTGTTTTCAGCTTAGCCTCTGTAGTTCATCTTGCAGGGAGGTCAGGGCATGGACTAGAGGAGGAGTTGAGATGGAAGCCATAAAAGACTGATGCTCACTGGCTTGTTCTCTACGACTTACCTCAGCCTGCTTTCTTATACAATCTAGGACCACTTACCCGGGGTTAGCATGGCCCATAGTGGGCTAGGCCCTCCCACATCATTCGTTAATCAGAAAATCACCCCACACATTTGCCTCTTGCATAGGCAGGAGAACCACCTACAAGTTCAAGGTCAGCCTGAACTTGTACATAGATCCTCCTCTCTCTCTCTCTCTCTCTCTCTCTCTCTATATATATATATATATATATATATATATATATATATATATATATATATATGAAATATGTTCTGTCCTCCTACCTCAACAAAAATACCTTAGAGCAACCTGGAAGCCCAGGTGGGATTTATAATTCTCGGATTCTATGCAGTTCCATGCCAGAATATGGGGGTGAGAATTGACAATAATAGAAAGTCTTGCATAGAAGAGGAAATAAAAGGACAGTCAAGGGCTTGGAGAAGTCTCATGGTCACCCTCTCTCCACCTCCGAGGCTTGTGTGCAGCCAGGTTTGTTGGAAAGAGGGGAAGATGATGGTCTGCCATTGATCACTCTCAGGTGATGTGGTAGACCAGAAGGCCTAACTAACTGCTCAGTAGCAGAGTTTAGAGCAGAAAGGGCTGAGATTACAGTGTCCTGGGGATAGCAGATGGAGAGATGATTTCAAGGCACATGTAATGGCTCCTCTCTTGTCATGGCTTCTGGGATCTAAAAGCCTTCCATGAGGCTAGCTCCATGTGGTTTCAGACACTGAAAATTGGAGTGGGCAATAAACACAGATGCATGTATGTACAAGCAGCCTTGTGTCAGGCACAGTCTTCAAAAGAAAATGTTTGTGGTTGGATGGGTGGTGAGATGGAGAATTAGAAGCCTGACCTTTCCCAGGGGTCAGTTCCTCATCTCACTAAAAGGAATGATAGGTATAAATATGTCAGCCTCAGTTTGAGTTGAAAGTCGTTAGGTTGATATTTGCTCTGATATCTGTTTTCATCTCAGAAGAAGGTAAGCTAGGAATTCAATGGAGCTTGGGACAAGAAGCAACCAGAACTCTCTACCCTAGATGGCTTCCTATTGTGGTGCTAACACGCTGACCAGAGACAGCCCAGGGAGGAAATGGTTCATTGTGTCTTACAACTCTCAGGTCACAGACTGTCACTGAAGAGGTCAGGAAGAGCTCAAGGCAGGAGTCTGGGGACAGGGACTAACGCAGAGGCCATGAAGGAACACTACTTGCTGGTTTGTCCCTTATGTCTTGGATACAACCATACCACCATGTTTGGGGTGTGTTTTAGTTAGGGTTTCTATTGTTTTGACAAAACTCCATGACCAAAAAGTAGTTGGTGAGGAAAGGGTTTATTTGGCTTACACTTCCAGATCATAATCCATCACTGAGGAAGTCAGGGCAGGAACTCAAGCAAGGCTGGAACCTGGAGGCAGGAGCTGATGCAGAGGCCATGAAGGGGTGCTGCTTACTGACTTGCTTCCCATGGCTTGCTCGGCCTGCTTTTTCATAGAACCCAGGACCACCAGCCCAGGGATGGCTGGGCCCTCCCCCATTCATCACTAATTGAGAAAATGTCATATAGCTGGATCTCATGGAGGCATTTCCTCTACTAAGGCTCCTTCCTTCCTGATGACTCTAACTTGTGTCAGGTTTACACACAAAACCAGCCAGTACAGGATGGTACCACCCACAGTAGGCCAGGCTCTCCCACATCAATCATTAATCAAGAAAATGCCCTTCAGATCTGCCTCCAGTCCAGTCAGGTGGAGGCATTTTCTCAGGTGAGGTTCCCTGTCCCTATCTGTGTCAAGTTGACAAAACCAAATCCCCAGGCCACTCCCTAACCCTGGACTGAATAAAATAGAGCCCAAGAGGTCAGGCTTTCCCAGGCTCTCATCAAGTCATTCTTAGACCGTGGAGAGACTGCAGTACTTCTGGTCACTGGAGATGGAGGAACTGTAGGGTTAAGGATAGGACAGACAGCCTGTGTTGAGATCAGGGGATCATGTGGGTGCTTTCCTGATGGAAATACTGGTGGAAAGAAACAAGACACCCTGAAGCGGGCTGGGAAGTAGCTCTGTGGCTGACGACGCATGTTTGCCACCCAAGTGTGAAGACCGGAGTTTAAATCCCCAGAACCCTCATATGTGCTGGATGGGCATGGCACACTGTAGTGTTACGTGCCCCACCCCTTCCCAATGCCCTGTCCCCCTCCCCACATTGTGTAGTCATCATCCCAGTCCCTCCTCTGCTCCCACCCCTCTGCCCCTACCAACCCGTGTTCCTCCCCACCACATGTCCTGTCTTAGTTGTCCCATTCCTCCATTCCCAGCCCCGCCCTGTATCCACCCCCTCCTTCTAGCCTCAGAAGGTAGAGAGCAGGGAGTTCTCCTGAGCAAGCTGGCTAGAGACTAGCAATATCAGTGAGCTCTGAATTTGATTGGAAGGCCTTGGCTCAGTGAATAAGAGGAAAGAGAGATCAAGGGTGGTTCTTGACATCAACCTTGGGCTGCCACATGCAACACACGCATACACACACACACACACACACACACACACTCATTCAAAAACATGCATACACAGACACTCACAGAACATGGGAAAAGGAAGGAGGAAGAACAATAACCTGGACTTCTTACTAGAGTTTAGTCTCCAGGATTCATTTTGCTTCAATTCTCTCCTAACATGACTTATGGAAGAAGATTCTCCCTGGAGCCTCCTAGCCTGAGATTCTAACGAAAGCTCATGTGTCCTTTCTTTCACTCTCTTGTTCTCTGTCTTAAACTTGTACTCCACTAGATCTTGCAAAGTTGCAGAACGTATCACACTTTAGCTTGATGGCTGTTTTGCTTTGTTAATACAGGCTCATTAGGTGTCTGGAGATGGCCTTGGTGTACCCAGAGCTGTCCCTTAACTTTTCATCCTCCTGCCTCCGCATCCTGGGATTACAGAGACAAATAGGCAATATATAACACCTATATTTTTATCTGCTAAGTCTGGTGACACTATCTGTGACCTCAAGTCTTCAATTCCCTCCAGTTTCTTCAGTGACAAAGCTCTAAATAGGTACAAGAGTAAACGTGGGGCCATCAGAAAGATACTGGATCAAATCACACATCAAATGAAGAGGAAAGGTCCTTCTGAAAGCTGCCTCAAATGGGCTGAAGTTATGACTCGTTTGGTAGAGTTTTGTCTAGTATGCACGAAGCCCTTGATTTGATCCCAACATAGAATAAAATGTGTTGCCAGCACTGAGAGGTAGAAGCGGGAGCAGGTGGCTTAGTGGCCAAGAGCACTGGCTGCTCTTCCAGAGGAACTATATCTGAAGCTGATCTTGAACGCCAGTTCTCTCTCATCTACCTCCTAAGTTCTGGGGTTTCAGGCATGCAGCAACATATACAATTTTTTAATTTGTTTGTTTTTTATTTTTATTCATGTGTTTATCTCTGTGTGCATGCCGTGTGCTCGAAGAGGCCAGAAGTCAGTGTCACATCTGGAGCTAGAGTGACAGACAGCTCATAGCTGCCTGATGTAGGGCTAGGAACTGAACTCAGGTCCTCTGGAAGAGCAGTACTCATTCTTAACTGCTGAGCTATCTCTCTACCCTCCAACCTGTGCAGATTTTAGGTTTCATTTAAACATTAAAACGACAAAAAGAAAGCAAGCAGGAGCCTCTGTCCCAGTAACAGCAGACTGTTTCCACTTGGTGGACGTCGGCGACTTCCTCCCAATCATATGAAAACCATATCAGAATAGCTATTTTGACTACCCATCAAGAAGGCAAGCTCTCAACACCAAGGGATAATAACACCCACTTATCAAAGCTCTCCTAGTTGCTAAGCATCGTGTTGGTTGATATGTGTACGTCATCGACCCTCTTTCTCGCTGTATCCTTGATAACTGTTTCTCCTGCTTCGATGCAGATATGAGGAATGGAAGCCTTATAAATGTTAGGTCGTGCCCCTTGGTCACATACCTGTAAGTTGGAAGAGCTGGGATGATGGTGATGACGATGGAGGTCATGTCAGTGATGATGAAGACTGCGGATGTGAGTCAGGAACGGATTACGTGCCAGCTAGTCTCCTGGGGATGCTATGTTCACTAACTATTTTGGCTCAAAACTCTGAACGCCATTTTAAAGAGGTGCAGCTGGGTGGGAAAGCAAGTGTTCAGTGTGTGAAAATGCCTGGTTTCAATCCCCAGCATTAACCAAACCAGCAAACAACAAGGGCTGGGTAGATGGCCGCTCAGTTGCTAAAGCCCTTACCTCAGAAACATGAGAATCTGAACTCAACTCTCAGAACCCACATGAAAATTCAGGTGGGCCAAGTGGTGGCACACACCTTCAATGCCAGCACTCAAATGGCAGAGACAGGAGGATCCCCGTAAGTTCAAAGCCAGCCTGTGTACACAGTGAGTTCCAAGACAGGCAGGGCTCTCTAGTGAGACCCTGTCTCAAAATAAACAAAAATAACTATTGTTTTTCACAGTGTTATGCATGGTGGCACACACTTGGAATTTCAGCGATAGCGAGACGGGGAGTAGAGATGGGGGATCCCTCGAGCTCACTGGGAATCTGAAGAATGGCACCCAAGTTGTCCTCATGTTTCTACATCATGTGTGCAGATAAGTATACCTACATGAACATGCACAACACACAACATGATAGATAGATAGATAGATAGATAGATAGATAGATAGATAGATAGATGATAGAGAGTTAATAGATAGATGGATAGATAATAGATGATAGATAATAATAGTTAGATAAAATAGGTAGATGGATAGTTAGACAGACAGACAGACAGACAGACAGACAGACAGACAGGAGAAACACTCACCATTGGTTTCAGGTTCCAAGCATTGAGTCTACTGTTAGTCAATATCTTGTTTAGGTTCCTTGCTGAGTCCCAGCACCCAACTCCCTTCCTCCTACTATGGTTACTGAAACAATTAAAGATTCTCGGGCTCCCGAAACATTACCTTTACAAATATCTTGCTGGTTCTTGGAGTTAATGCCTCACATAGCTCAGATGGCCAGTTTCAGGTCAACCAGAGTCCCTACTTTAAATCCAACAAGTTCGTACTTTTAAATTGAAAATGTTTCCATAGCTCTTTGAGACAGCACCTCCCCGCATCGTCCTGTTTGGTCTTGAGCGCCTCGAGTGAGTGTCACGTACCTAACATGGAAAGACATTGCTTAGGGGTACAGTGCTGACACCGAGGCAGGAAACCAGCCTCAGGAAGCCATCTCAGTTCTCTCTCCAGGAAGTACTTGGCTTTCACTGAGCACAATTTTGAGAAACTCCTGGCCAGTCAAAGGCAAACCTGACCTCATCCCAGTATGGCAGAACTGGCTTCTGCCGCATGATGCAAACCCCTGAGAATCTCTTTAAAGATGGGGTCCCCACGTTGCTACAATGCAAGTACAAGATTCGAAAGAGAAATGATGAATTACAGCAAACCCTCACCCCCACACTTTCTCCTTACAGCTTCTGCGATATGATCCCCCCCTCCCAAGCCCGTGAAATAAACCGAAACTCTACACCTCTCTAAAACCTGCCATCGACTTTTAACATCTCCCAGAAGAATATTTCTCTCACCTTGAGTTAGTCAACCTCACATCATCGTGATCAAAAAATAAAAAAAAAATGATTGCCTGAGCCGAACCATTTCTACAAAACAGAAAAGGACTGGAGCTGGAGCTCTGCGGGGATCTGCTTAGAAGGAAGTGGGGTTGGGGGATTGGGGGCGGGATTGCTAAGATCCCCAGCAACCAGAGTCAAACAAAAAGGGGGAAATGCTTCTTTTGCTTGTGGGTTCTAACATTTCAGGCCCTGGTTGTGCACCCTCCTTGCTTCAGGCCATGGCTGAGCGCTTCATTATGTTAAGAACATGTGGCACAGGCTGAGAGCATAGCTCCATTAGGAGAGCGTGTGCCAGCAGTCTTCAGTTTGAACCCCAGCACTGTAGAAACGGGCACGTGTGCAAACCTGTAATCCCAGCACCCAGGGTGCAGAGGTAGAAGGATCTGAATTTCAAGGTCGTTCTCAGGAACATAGGAAGCTGGAGGCTAACCTGGGCTACGTAAGACTGTCTCAGAAAACAAAAATAACACAAGTAGTGATCGCCCCACGGTTGCCAGGAAGTGAAAGGAGACCCAGAGGAGGGGCAGGCATCCCAGCACACCTCCAGTAGCATAACATTCTTCCAGTAGGCCCTCCCACGTCACCACAGGCAACCTTCAGTATCTGGGCCTTCAGAACTATCTCAGACCCGAGGGATATCACACTTCACTCTTCTTTTTTTTTTTTTTTTTTTTTTTTTTTTTTTTCCGAGCTGGGGACCGAACCCAGGGCCTTGTGCTTGCTAGGCAAACGCTCTACCACTGAGCTAAATCCCCAACCCCACACTTCACTCTTAAAATGTCAAACTGTTTTGTCCTGGGAATGCATGCCCTCTGTGTGTGTGTGTGTGTGTGTGTGTGTGTGTGTGTGTGTGTGTGTGTGTGTATACCTGTGTGTGTGTCTGCTCCTACAGTGGACATACCAGAGGGTAGAGGCAAGAAGATAGAGCATGGACGTTAAAGAGTGTGTACTCAGAGTTGTGGGTGTGGCACAGAGTATTTGACACACATATGCACAGCGATCCAACAGGGTCAACAGTCATAGCTTCGCTATCTGCTGACTTAAATACAAAAGTCCAGCATTATTGGGGTTTCAACTCTTAAAGACAATCAGATTTGTCCAGACATTTGCAAGTGCTTGATTATCAATTATTTCTGACACCTAGGGCACTGTTTAGGTCCTCTGTCTCTGTCTCTTTGCCACTGTCACTTTCGCGTATATTGTTTTTGAGCTGTCATTAATCACAGATACAACCAATTAAAGCAGAAGCCGTGTCTGGAGGCTGTGAAACACCATCGCACAGAACGTGACCCCCAGTAGGCTCTAGGGGAAGGAGTGAACTAATTAGCTGTGACTCACTGCTGGGTTCTGTAAAAAGGCACATCACTGAAACTCATTAAGGCTGCTTCCAGGGAAGCGACCCACCGGATACGCTCACTCTTCTGAGCCTGCAGAATCTCGGGCTGACAATCTGTCCCAGGCAGCTAATGGTGGAGACGCACATGCTGGGAACTTGGGCCTTTCCAGATTGCTTTCCATACTACAAATGCCAAACCATCAGCATTTCAAAAAAATAATTTTTTTTTTTGATCATCCAAATACAGCAACATAAGGATGGCCGTGTAGACCGGGAGATGACAGTTAGACTCATCGTACGTGCCTCTTTGACTTGCTGCTTGCTGCAGGCTTGTAGGCAGTGTTAACTGACTCCAGTCAGAGGCAGATTGCACCAGAGGGAGAGTGGGTGCAGACTCAACTAGCCATGGCGTCGCCAGACACTAAACCCTGGCTGGAGAGTGGCATCTGAAGTGGCTTCTCAGTATGGCTTGTAGCTAACTGGGCTGGCTTTCTGAGCACTTGTGGGAGGCACTGGTGTGGCAGGGGCATTCTTAGAGCCATCTGCATTGGGGGAACAGCTCACACCCGGGCAGAGCGGATTTCGGGCCACCTATGTGGGTAAGTGACAATTCAGGGTGTGTTTTATGGTGATAAACCCACAGCAGGGCTTTGGCTGTGGCTCTCTTGGTAGAGTGTGTGGCCAGCACTCAGAGGGATTGATCTTCATCACCGCAGAGCAGAACACAGGTGACAGCACATGCCTGAGGTCCCAGCACTCGGGAGATGGAGACACTCAGGTAGCATGGCAGGATCCTGTGATGCAAGATGGCTCAGCGAGTGAAGGCCTTAGCTCTAAGCCTAATGACCTGGGTTTGATCTCTGCAACCCGCATGGTGGAGATAGAGAACTACTCCTGCAAGCTGTCTCCCCAACCTTCACATGGATGCCATGGCATATGCATGCATATACTTATAAGTAAGTAAGGATAATTTAAAAAAACGTTCAAGGTCATCCTCATCTACATTGGTAAGTTCAAGGCTAACCTGGGCTACATGAGATCCTATCAGAAAAGGTTAAGTAAACGTGTCCAGTGATTTTCCCTCCTTAGAGTCTTCCCACAAGCCTTCTCTCCACGCCTCTGTGTGAATGCCAGTCAGAGCTACTTCTCTTTCCTGGCATATATCACCCGTGGAAGTCTGGTGAGAAGCATCCGCTCTTGCCTGAGCCTGCTGCAGCCAGGGTCATTGCTTCACCGTATAGAGTCAATCAAGATCCCCTCCCAGCCCCCACTGCTCGAAACCCAACCAAGGCTGCTTTCTCCTAGAGACATGCACAGCCCTCGGGCTCAGGGTCACCCCTCTTTGGCTCTGTCAGGCAGCATTCTCTCCCGTTCTCCTTCCACCCCACCACCTCTGCTTGCCTTCTGTCCACACTCTGTTCCTCCTCCTATCTGAAGGCTTCCCACGAGCCACAGGGCCTCCCTCCATCCTGAGGCATCTTCCGATCTCAGCTGCCATCTCAGAGGTTTTCCCTAAACTCCCAGGATGCTGTGACTCCTTGAACCTGCCATGCGATCCTTTCCTTCAATACATGTGTTGATATATGGTTTTATAGGTTCTTTGCTTCTGACCTGAACTAAGACAACACCTCTATTGCTTCCAACCAAAGGATCACAAAGTTTTATGTAAGAGCAGAAACTTCTTTGTGTATTTAGAGGGTAAGTGTCCTTTTCTGATGTGTATAGATAAGAGGAGTATTTTAAGCTAGGATCCTAAAATATGTAATTTTCCCAGGTGTTCCAAGTCCCCAGAAATCTCTGGGTTCAGTGCTGGAAGGTGTTCAATTCCCAGTTGTCTTACCTGGCAAGAGACAGAACCGTGGCTATTCTGAGATTAGAACGAAAGGGATCATTCTCTGCTGTGGGTATGTCAAATAAGAGCTAACACACAAAAGGACCTCTGAGGGGCTGGAGAGATGCTCAGTGGTTAGGACGCTGCCTGTTTGTCTATAGTTCATGAAAGGATGACCATGGTTCAATTCCCAGCACCCTCATGACAGCTCACACCTATCTCTAACTCCAGTTCCTGGGGTATGAGTAAGTATTAATTGCTAGCCTTTGTGGGCACTAGGGACATTTATGGTGTACAGAGATGCATGCAGGCAAAATATCCATGCAGGTGAAATAAAGATACTTTTTTCAAAGGGTCTTTTGGGTCCCCTGACTTGTCACCCCACCCAGTTAGAGCCTCATTCCTCTTTGCTACCAAGAGGAGATGGAATGTTCGGTGTTACGTAGAAGCAATGATGTCATCAGTCAAAGGAGGTATGGGTATGTTTGAGTTCTCGATCAAGGACTCAGGTGAAACCCACACTCCATCCTCTCCATGTTTTGCCTTCTCAGAGATCCTCAGGAGACACCTTGAGGTCACTGTCATGGTTACTACCATAATGTGGTTCAAGGAGTGTGACTCTGTGTGTGTGTGTGTGTGTGTGTGTGTGTGTGTTTATGATACCTTTGCTCTATATTGATAGGAAGTATCAATAATCCAAATTCGTGGCTATGAGGATGATATCCTAATTTGAGGGTAAAAGGGTGAGAGTATTATCTTAATATCCCGTCTCTGTTTTCTCAGCTCCAATCTCTTTGTGCCTGCATCTCCAGCAAAGGTCTTTGGAAGGCTGCCCATGGAGAGGAGAGAGGCTGAGGACGACGCGGTGGGAAGGGTCTACTTCCGTTCCTCTCTTCCATACCCCTTTATTTAGTAACAGACTCCTACCCATGATGCTCACCAGGGGTTGCAAACTGTGTTTAGCAGGCCAAATTGGTCATTTAGATATGTTTTATTTGGCTAGAAGTATATTAATTTTATTTATTTTCATGGGGCTTGGAACTGAACCTACATGTTCTACCACTGAACCATATCCACAGCCCCTAAAGCTTTACTTATATCTTCTGTGCTGGCTAGTTTCATTTATTTTTAAAGATTTTTCCCCGAATGGTAGTGTTGCACACGTTTAATCCCAGCACTTTGGAAGTAAGGCATGTGAATTTCTGTAAGTTTAAGGCCAGGTTGGTCTACAGAGCAAGTTCCAGGAGCCAGGGCTACACAGAAATCCTGTCTTTTTTTTAAAAAAGATGTTTTTTTAAAGATGTTTTTAGTGTGTGTGTTTGTGTGTGTGTGTGTGTGTGTGTGTGTGTGTGTGTGTGTGTACATGTGACTACAGATACACGTGGAGGCCAGAAGAGCCGATCAGATACCTGGGGTTGGACTTAGAGGTTGTTGCAAGGTGTATAATTGGGCTGGGAACTGAATTCTAGTCCTTTCCTGGATCAGAAGAAACTTTCCTGGGTCAGATTTTCCTAAGAGCCAAAGAAACAGTCTAAATATCTATTTCTCTGCCTCCAAGGAGAGGTAAAAGGCAACTGATGCTGGCTGAAGTGGAAAAATAAGAGAATTCCCCATGGTAAAGAGACTGCTTCCCTTGGTTTCTAGAACCATGCAATCCTTCCTGTCCTCCCAGGGTAGACTTTGCAGGAGTCACTAACACCTGTGATGTAACTTTTCTTTGGGCGAGGCTCACTGAAACTGTTACCAGAGCTGTTGGGGTCAAAGACTGTTGGGTCACGGCACCCCTAACCAGCTAGCCTGCTCCACATCCTCATCCATGCTAATGAAAAAGACAGCAACAGTCAGAAGCTGAGAAGGGAGGTTTGTTTATTCAGAGGAAGAACAAAGGGGTCTAATGACAGTCTTCCACCACCTCCCTCCCCAGCATCCTACATGAGGATTCAATTTGAATAGAGGGTAGGAGGGATGCAGAACTAAGCCATCCTAGTCAAGGAAGATGTGGTCTTTCCCACCATCAACCCGTCACTGTCTTGGTTTCGGTCTCTCCTGTACCATAGTCTGGCAATGCGTACGAACATCGTGTAGAATCTTCCTGGGGTACGAGTTCCTCCCCTGGCTCGTAGCAGGCTCCAGCCTTTGCCTCCTCCTATCATGAGACCCTGAGGTCAGGGAATTAGTTTCCTGGGGACCATTCAATAAGTCTCATAGCAAAAGGGAGGAGCACAAGTATTATCTATTTAGAATATCTACACCCTCCACAAGGTTGTAGGTGAGTTTCCTCTTAGTCTCTTTTAGAAGTTCTCCTAGCTATTCAAAGATTTATAGCTCTCCAGTTCAATCGTAGAGTCAACCTGCCTCAGACATTTTGCTGGCCCATATACTGTGGTGCCCTACCCACAATTCCATCACTCGAGAGGTAGGGGAAGGAGGATCAGGAGTTCTAAGAATATCACTGGCTACACATAGTGAATTCTAGGTCTGCCTGAATTACATGGACACCACATCTTCAAAAACTAAAACGGGGGCTGGAGAGATGGCTCAGTGGTTAAGAGCGCTGACTGCTCTTCCAGAGGTCCTGAGTTCAAATCCCAGCAACCACATGGTAGCTCACAACTACCCGGTGTGTCAGAAGACAGCAACAGTGTACTCATATACATAAAAAATAAATAAATCTTTAAAAAAAAAAACGACTAAAACGATCAAAAACCAAACCAAAACCAAACCAAAAAACCCAAACCAACACACACACACACACACACACACACACACACACACACCACCACCACCACCACCAACAACAACAACAACAACAACAACAAAAAACCCAAATTTGAAAAAACCTAAATTTGCTACAAATTTGAAATTTTACTTACATATAATTTCAGGAGAAATTATATCTTTATGAAACGCTAGAATTCAGAGAGGACTGGGCTCAGGCCATGGCCACCGGTGGAGTCTTTCTTCTATAAAGGAACACTCCTGACCAGCATCCTGAATCTCTGAGAGTCCTGGAGAAGGACAGGGCTGCTCTCACTTCCCAAGGAAGTCTCAGTGTACCCTCGTCGCATTCCCCCATTTAGTCAGAGTCCCGAATTCCTTCCTGGCAATGCAAGACACCCCCTCCCCTGCTACCCCCATGGCATAAGAAACAATCTGACTACAGGAGACACCCTGTTCCTCTGAAACATAACAAAAGGGACCCCGATTCTCCCTCTCAGACCCAAACTCTCCTCAGGGCTCCCACCATGTTGCTGTCTGTTTGTCTGTCCATGGCATTAGCAACTCTTCTAATAAATCTCTAACCAAAAGGGCAATATGCCTCAGTGTTCCCCTTACACTCCAAACCCCAAACCTCTCTTTAACGATTCTCTGAAAATTAAATCTTCTAAGCACAATGCCTCTAAATATTCTTTCATAATATACTCCCTGTTAGGTAAAACTTGAGCTATTGTGGCTGTTGCTTGTACGTGAGTTGAATTTTAATTTTTGCTCATGTACAGGATCCCTTCTGATTTGTGCTGGTTCTAGTTCATTTAGCTTACGAGCCTGTAATTTCTCTGTTCGAGCCACTTCATCTTTGTCTCCGCTCCCTAAGAGGGCTCTGAGAGTTCCAGGGCTTCCCGATGATTCTCTTTGTTTACCCACATCTTTCTATTATGAGTTGTACTCCTTCCCATAATTCACACAGTTGAAGCCCTAATGTCCCCGGTGTCAGTCTTTGGAGATGGGGGCCCTGAAGAAGAAAATGAGGGGCTCAGGATGGGGTGTCAGTGGTAGAGCACTTGCGTAACCTGCATACATGCCTGGGCGCTGTCCCCAGGAGAAATTAAAAAGGAAATTAGACAGGCAAAGGGTGCTGTGTCAGAAACAAACTCGCTGGTAAAGCTGGTATATTGCTTGGCAGCTTTGTCAAGAAGCCCCGATACCACAAGTAGAGGCCAAGGTGGGCAGGTTCTTCTGTTCCCATCCTAATTCCTAATATTGACTGTCAGAGCACACAAGATACTTCACACAAGAAACTATACCGTGGGTTACAGGACGGCCACAAAGGGCGAGAGGGGCCACAGCAGAGTTCAGGGAGATTCAAAGAGACCCACTGAGAGGCAGAGAAGGCTGGCAGGGGCGGCAACAGAGTCCCTGCAGGGGGCCAGAAAAATGAAAGCAAGGCTGAGCTGCTGCTGGGGCAAGTTGCTGGATCAGAGCTGAGAGGAGCCTCAGAAGTGTGAGGTGTCCGGGCCACAGAGGGCAGGATTCAGAGTGGTGTGCAGCTGGTACCCAAAGTGGAGTCAACACGGGGCAGCCACACTGAAAACCTTGTGGAGAGTTCTCTGCTTGTCTGTGCTCTGCACAAACACTGGGTGGTCTGGGCAGATTAGTGAGGGGTTTGATCCCAGGGTTCTGGGTCCTCTATATGGGATCCAGGTGAGGGAATTAGG
This sequence comes from Rattus rattus, assembly GCF_011064425.1. Lineage (NCBI taxonomy): Eukaryota > Metazoa > Chordata > Mammalia > Rodentia > Muridae > Rattus > Rattus rattus. Next base: position 64,539,789 of record NC_046161.1, on the reverse strand, counting down.
TCCTTTCCTTCCCTCAGTCTGGTGTGTCAGGTAAGTTACTGGGTCTATTTTTTCTGTTATGATTTTAATACTCTTATTCAGTACCAACTTACTCTGTGTGTGTGTATATATATATATAATACATACATACCTACGTACATACATACATACATACATACATACATACATACATACATACATACATGTGTTCCTCTATTCCTGTCATAACTACTTGTGGTTCCATTTCTGATTCTTCCCTTGGGGTATCCAGGCACTGCAGCACACCAAGCAGTGAAGGATGCAGCAGAGGTGAGTGAGTTCTGTGTCTGAATTTTTCCTTGGTGCGTCTGGAGTCTGATGCACACCAGGCAGGAAAGGACGAATGAAGTCGGAAGGGGTGAGTCAGGAGGATGCTGGTCAGGCAGTAAATGCCAAGAGGAGGAGGAGGAGGAGGAGGAGGAGGAGGAGGAGGAGGAGGTGGTCTCCTCACAAGATTTCAGTGTTAAAAAGCTCCTTAGTGTTACAACTCTTGAAAACAGCTCTCTTAATGAAACAGCTCTTTACTCAGGGTGGACGAGGTCTGTATGAACCTTGGAAACTGGGAAGAGGCTCTTCGTAGGGTGAAGTTTCCTTGGCTGGGGTTTAAGGTTCTGGGGATTCCTCGTTTGCATGGAGAGGCATTCTGAGAGTTGAATCTGTAATTTTGCCAAGGACCCTGTGACATTCCTCAGGTAGAGTGTGGGGGTTGGGCTCCCCGGATAAGTTAGAGAAGAGGAAGTCCTGCTGGGAAAGGGCGCCCTCCGTTTTGCACAGAGCTTAGGGGAGCTATCCTGACGGGTAGACTTCGACCTTAAGTAGCAGGGTTTCCCAACAGCTAATATTATCTGTCAGAGCACACTATATTTCACACTGGAAAATATATCTGTGGCTACAAAGGATGAATCCGAGGGGTCTCAAAGAGACTACTTGGGGGAAAATTTATCGATATATTTGTTGATTTAGTCGGGGTTTCATGTATTCCAGGCTGGCCTCAAACTGGCGAGGTAGTTTAGGATGACCTTGGACTTCTGCTCCTCCTGTCTCTGCCTCCTGAGTGCAGGGATGACAGGCCTGAGCCACACTCCCACTGTTTGCCATGCTGGGCATAGAACCTGGGGTTCATGCATCCTAGTCAGGCACCCTACCCACCCATCACATCCTTACCCCTTAGCCCACCCCTCCAAATCTTCCCTTTTCTCTTTGACTCTTAACATTTTCTTCTGTGTTTTCAAAACTTACCTGCGAGAATTGATGGGGATTGCAATGTTTCTGAAGGCAAGCTTTCGTAGACAGACAAACAGACAGACAGACAGACCCTTAACTGGCATCTGAGAACAGGGCCTAAACAGAAAAGAAACTCTGGGGGTTGGGGATTTAGCTCAGTGGTAGAGCGCTTGCCTAGGAAGCGCAAGGCCCTGGGTTGGTCCCCAGCTCAAAAAAAAAGAACCAAAAAAAAAAAAAAAAAAAAAAGAAACTCTGTCTGAAGGGAATGCTCCTCATACCAGCAGTACTGAGACAGGACCTGGCCCCCTGACTTCCTGTACCTCAGACAAGGCCTGAGGGCATTTCAGGTAGAAGATGCCTGTGTTCCCAGTAATAGTCAAGCAAGAGAGTTCCTGCATCCAGACACCTCTTCTCCACAATGGCTGGGATAATCTACGCGTGAGGTCACTGGCTTCTCTGCTCATCACTTCAGTAAGGGCTCCCACCAGTGGTACCCAGGATGAAGTCAGTATGTTTCCCAAGGCCGACAGCAAAGCCTGGCTCTGACTACCAAAGCATCCATCACCTGCCTCCTTTGCACTCTGCTCCAGAGATGCTGGCTTCCTTTGCTCTTTGAACACAGAGCTGACACCTGGAAGGTTCTTTGTACATTCATTTCCTCTCGGCCAAGAAATCCTCCCTCCAAATCTTTGCTCCTTTTCCTTTTTCCTGCTTTTATTATATTAAATACACATTAATGGGCCATATGATATATAAACAGATTAGTGTTTTATATATAATATCTAAACATATGCTAATGGGTTATGTAATATATAAAAATATATACTAATGAGTTATATGTACATGTGTATATACGTAGATACTGATGGGCTCTATATACATATACATAAATATAAACTGTACTAATGGGTTATATAATATATAAACAGAGTAATGTGTTATATATAATACATATAAACACAGACTAATCAGTGATATATAAAATATAACTACATATTCATAAGCTGTATAATATGTGAATACATACTAATAGGTCATATGTGTGTGTACATATACACTAATGGGTTTTATTATGACATTTTCATCCATGTATATGATGTATTTTTGTTATTGTCAACCCTATCAGCTCTTCTTGTGCCCCTCTGTGGTGATCTGAATAAGAAATGTCTCTCACAGGGTCGCCTGCATGAGTACTTGGTCCTGCATTGGTGATACGGTCTGAGGTGGTTCTGCAACCTTGAAGAGGTGGGATCGTGCGGGAGGAAGCACATCGGTGGGGGTGAGCTTTGGAATTTACAGCAGTCTGCCACTTCTGGTTCTTATTCTCTGCTTCCTGGATGTGGATAGACATGTGACCTCTCATTTCCTGGAGACAGCTGACTGCTGCCATGCCTTTCCTTTCGTGCCTCTCCCATTATTACGGAAGCTTCCTCTGGACCTGTCAGCACAGGTAATTCTTCCTTTCACGAGCTGCTTCTGGTCATGGCATTTTACCACAGCACAGAAAAGTAGCCACTACAGCCTCTCGCCCTGTGGATCCCTCTCCCCTTCCCCACCTAGTTCCCCTTGCACTTTGGCTGAGATTCTTTTGTGTCTGTGGCCCAGTGGGTTTCATTAGGGTTGTTTACAGGGAAATGGCTGAGGGCAACTTTGCTCTTTTTTTTTTTTTTTTTCTCCTCGAGGCTCTGCTGAGATGTCATTTCCTCTGGAAGATCTCTGCTAACACCTTGAACCAGGTCATCCTGAGCTACTTCCCCTTCCTTGTTAGCACTTAAATTATAGGCTACTTTGTGTCTTCTGTGGAGTCTGTGAGGGCCAGGACCGCTTTCAGAACAGCAGCACAACAGGAGAGGGGTGGGTATATGGGATGAACAAATACTCAACATGGCCAGTCAAGACTGAGTGGGAACAAGGCCCGAGACAGCTGTGGTCCTCTTCTCTCTGGAATTCCTGCCGCTCATCTTGACCAGCCTCACTTGCTAAGAACTTCAGAATGATGTCCCCATAGGAGAAACAAATCTTCCCACAGGCCCTGGGGCCAGGCTCCTTCCTCTGGTGCTGCTTCCTAGCTGTGGTAGATAATCTTGGGTTATGAACTTGACTACACCTGGAATCAACCAAACTGAAGCTCACCTGTGAGGGATTTTCTTGAGTGGATCATTTGCGATGGGAACACTCTACCTGGAAGGACATGGAATGGGGAGGCTTTCGATTTTTGTCTGTTTTGCTCTTGATGGCAAGTTCATCTATCTTGTTGCTTAGGCGGTCCTTTGCTTGTATTAGAACCACACAGGCTGAGAACCAGAACCTCTCCAGGAATCCTCCAGGACTCCAACACCAGACTGGGACTGCTGAGTGTCCAGTCTCACAGACTGAACAAGTATGGGATTCTCGGTCTTTTCCATCAGGATTTTCCATTGTTGGAGTACTTGGACTACAGTCCATAAGCCATGCTAATAAACTCTGTCACACAAACTCATGCACACATGCACACACGCACACACACACACACACACACACACACACACACACACACACACACTCATTCTATCAGCTCTGTTCTACTAGCAAATTCTAACTAACACTCTTGTCAGCCCAGTTTCCTTCCCTGAGACAGCCTTAACTCTCCTCTGGGCATAGTGGACCAAGGTACTTTCAGTTGTCTAGATCAGGAACCATTTAGAATCACAGGAGACAAACCTGTCCTTGAAGGATTTCCTAGATCGATTTAACCGAAGAGGGCTGACTCAAGCTCGTCTAAATGTGGGTGGCCCTGTGCTGTGGTCCCAGACTGACTATGGAGACAGAAGCAATCTTATCACCAGCATTCATTTCTCACTGCTTTCTACTGTGGATACAATGTGACTGCACCACACATCTGCCCGTGCCTTCCCTGCCATGATGGAACCTTCAAAGTCTGAGTGGAAACAAACCCTCCCTAAGTTGCTTTTGCTAAGTATATTGTCACAACAATGGCAGACTCCATCTATCCACAACTCCCACACTTTTTAGATTTATCGGTTTGCATGCACAAATGTATGTGCACCACATGCATGCCTGCTATCTGAGGACATCAGAAGAGGGCATCAGATCCGGTGGAACTGGAGCCACCGTGTAGGTGCTAGGAACCACGTCTGGGTCCTCTGTAAGAGCACCAAGTACTTTTGGCGGCTGAGCCATCTCTCCCGTTCTCTAACTCATTTATCTCTGGACGTCTCCCAGGGGCAGCCAATCTGAAACAGTTTCTTAGGGGCCACAAGCTCCTGCCACTCCACAAACTGCTCCATCTGCTCGGTAACTGTTATCTTGCTGCCTTTTGTCCTCACAGCTTGACCCAGAAGGAGGGGCTCTAGTGATCAGGGACCCTTACAGATAGGAACTGTGAAACCACTGAGCACAAGGGCATTGGAGAGCCTGAGCCACTGGAAGCGGAACCTCAGCGTCTTCTTTTCAGATCATTCTCATTGAAAGACCCAGGACGAGCATCCCTCCCAAGTCATGAAACAATCTCTTAGATTCCTATGTCAAGGATAAAATAACAATTCCTTATGAAATGCTAGAGGGCTGGAGAGACGGCTCAGCAGTTGAGAGTGCTTGCGGCCCCAGCAGAGAACCTGGGTTCGATTTCAAGTATGTACATTGTGGCTCTCAGCGCTCTTTAACTCCAGTCCCAGTAGGTCTGGTGCCCTCTTCTGGCCTCCACAGGCACTGCATGCACGTGGTGCACAACCGTGCAAGCTGGCAAAACACTCTCACACATAAAATTGAAAACAAGAAAGGAAAAATAAAGAAACGTCAATAATAACTTTGTCTGTCACATGCTGGTCCGCTAGGAGCTGCTTTCTGGAAGATATTTCATTCAGCTGACCTATTACTATCCTCCACTGAACAGGTGAGAAAACTGAGGTTGGAGATGGTGCGTAGAGCAATGCTTTTAAACTCAATTTGCAAGAGGTACTGTCAGAATTATAATGTAGATAATAATCTCTATTTATCATACTGATTTAATTCACTTACCCACACTAACTTAAAACAACAACAACAACAGCCTTTATAGAGTGAAGGTCGCCCATTACACAAGCACACTTGAATGGCTTCAGTAACATAGAATGTAGAACTGTCACGGCGAATCCAGTTTTAGAACATTTCCACTAACTCGGAATGTTCCCTCATCCCCATTTTTGGTTAGCCGGCACTCCTACCCCAGCCCCAGGCAAGCACCGATCTATTTTCTGTCCCTGTAAATGAGCTTTTCCAGACACTTTACATAAATGAACCCATGTGGTATCATCTTACATTTTACTACAGAAATTCCATTTGTTTTCCGAAGCCTGTGCGATTCAGTTCTCAACAAGTCGCTTACAGGTCCGGCACTGGAAGCAAGGAACGGAGTTCACCTTCCTTCTGCAGAAGCCCCGGGGGCTTCTGAGGACGTCATCTTGGGCGCTGTGTAGTAATGGAGAATCAGGGCGCGCAACCGTGGAGGGAGTCATCACACTTAATTTATTTTCCTGTTCATTTATTTCACAAACTATGTGGAACATCTGTCTTAATCCACGGGCTTCTTCTCCAAATGGCTCCAGGAGTGGCGCCTTTCCTGCTGTCCGTAGCATGCCTGTAATCCCAGCACTCAGAGGTTGGAAGCAGGAGAATGCGGCATTTGAGGTCAGCCTGGGCTGCATAGCGAGACCACACCTCCACTCATACACACAGTAAATAAAATTTGAGCTGCAAAGCAAAGCCCCAAAAAACTATTTTAAAAACATAATCCAAAGGGCCAAAGCGAAAAGGGTCAGCCTGTTCCAGGCCAGTAAGAAGGCACCGTCTGAAGGAGGAAGTGAAGTCAAGCAATACGAGGTCAAACCCACTCCATTCCTGCCCCAATACGCTCACGTGTAGCTTCATAACACTTGAAAGGCTCTACTCTGGTCCCAGGTCCAGAGCAACAACACTCTTGTGAAGCATTCCCCGCACCCCCACCTCCAACCCTTGTCTCTGGACTCCCGTTACACCCGAAATCTCCTCTCTCTGGAGGAACGATACAAGAGATGTCCCCAGTCTGGAGAGAAAAATAAATAGGTGACTTTTCCCCTTTCCATTCTGGCCATCCCACCTGTTGCAGACTGACAAGGCCCTCTAAGAAGACCCAAGCCCTGCTCCGCGACCACGTGGTCCAGTCCGGTCCTTACAGCCACGCCCCCACGTGCCAGAAGAAGTTCTTTTTAAAGATGGGGCAGGGAGGGAGGAAGCACACAAGAGTCTTAAAGAAGTCCCAGCTGGAAATGACGGTGTCTTTGCCCACAGAGCACTTGAGGGTAAATTGGGTTTAAAGTTTCCTCCCAAGGATTTCCAGGCACAGATAAGGTTGAGGCAAGACTAGCAACGCGGTCAAGGATCAATAACGACCACACTTTTTAAGAACTATGCCACAGTTTCTCTGTTTTACCACTCCCCCTGCCCCTTAATGCTCAGAACAGCTTTCTAAGGCTAACAGTATTACTAGCTTCATTTGCTAAAGCATTATGGTATTATAAAGGAGGAACTGAGGAGCAAAGTTACACGGATGTCATTTCGGGGTTGTGACTCACATTGTCTTCTAAGCATACAGAAATAATATAAAAAGCATTGTTAAGGGCTTGAGAAATGGCTCAGTGGTTAAGAGCACTGACTGCTCTTCCAGAGGTTCTGAGTTCAACTCCCAGCAACCATATGGGGGCTCACAACCATCTGTAATGGGGTCTGATGCCCTCTTCTGGTGTGTCTGAAGACAGCTACAGTGCACTTATATATAATAAATAAATAAATCTTTTTTGAAAAAAAGGAAAGCATTGTTAAGGTACACGCAGCAGTATATGGGCTGGAGTATAGTTTAGTGGTGAAATCCTTAGCTAGTATAATCCAACACTAGTGGGGAGGGAGGAGAGAACACATTATCAGAATTGTGTACAGTGCAGACATATTAGTACATATTAGTACAGAACTTGTAGCTGGGTGGCCATGGTCCATGCCTTTAACCCCAGCACTTGGGAGACAGAAACAGATGGATCTCTGAGTTTGAGGCCAGCAGGGTCTACAGAGCAAGTTCTAGGACAGCCAGGGCTGCACAGAGAAATCCTGTCTCAAAAACAAACAAAATTGACGCGTATGCCATTATTATAGTGCATGAATTATCAGCCCACCAATGATATCAATGCTATTATAGTACAAAACTTTGTGCAGAAAAAAAATATTGGGGACTGTAGAAAAGGCTCAGCAGGGAAAGGTTCTTGTCAAGCCTGAAAACCTGAGTTTGATTTCCAGAACTAATATGGTCTTAAAAAAATAAAACTGACTCCCAGGATCTGTCTTCATGTGTACCATGGCACTCAGCCCACATGTTCTGTTCACTCTCTCACACACACACACACACACACACACACACACACACACAATGTACATATGTATACCCATGAAGGCCAGAAGAGGGTGTCAGATCTCTTAGAGCTGGAGTTTGGAGCCTCCCAATGTGGGTGCTGGGAATGAACTCCAGTCCTCTGGAAAAGCAGCGAGCACTCTTAACAGCTGAGCCATATCCTCTGCACCTTTTTATTGGCCTTAAATAGAGAACCCACCCACATCCCACATATCCTTAAAAGTAACCTTGAGCCTCAAGGAAAGCCCTTCCTAAACCACTTTGCAGAGAAAAACCAACCAAACATTTAGAAAAGAAAAGCCAGGGTAGCATGCTTACCCCATAATTAAAACAAAACAAAACAAAACAAAACAAAAAAAAAACAGTGTTCTGGACTGGAGAGATGTCTCAGTGGTTAAGAGCACTGACTGCTCTTCCACAGGTCCTGAGTTCAAATCCCAGCAACCACATGGGGGCTCACAACCATCTGTAATGAGATTGGATGACCTCTTCTGGTGTATCTGAAGACAACTACAGTGTACTTATATATAATAAATAAATAAATCTTTTTTTAAAAAACGCAACAAAACAAACAAACAAACAAACAAAAAACCCCATAGTGCCCCAGTGAGGCACCATGTGGCCACTTAGTGGATACGTCAGATGCAGAACAAGAGAATAGGAAGAAGTTGTGTTCATTCAGTGTCTGGGAGCCACAGCCCACTCGAGGTTACTCACACAACACACCCTGGTTAGGCACAGGCCCAACGGTCTGCTGGGAGGCAGTGGCTGAGGCAAGAGGAGGAAGCTTATCAGTTGCTTACTGAATAGCCACCGGGTTCTGGGAGCTGCCCCAGATTGTCCAGTAGTTGACCCTGGGGCAATTAAGAAGGATTCATAGTGTCTTAATGTTTCTATTGCTGTGATAAATCCTTATAGGCAAAAGCAACTTGGGAAGGAAAGGATTTATTTCATCTTAGACTTCTCGGTCCACACTCCATCACTGAGGGAAGTCAGGACAGGGCAGGAACCTGGAAGAAAGAACTGAAGCGGAGGCCATGGAGGAGAGCTGCTTACTGGCTTGGGCCTCCTGGTTTGCTTAGCCTGCTTTTATTACACCCAGCACCACCTGCTCAGGGGTATAGTACCGCCCACGGTGGGCTGGGCTCTCTCATATCGACCTTTAATCAAGAAAAAGTGATCTATATAAATGTCTACACACCAATGTCATGGAAGCAGCTTCTCAGTTGAGCTTCCCTCTCCCCAAATGACCCTAGCGTATGCGGAGTTAGCATAGAAACTGGCCAGCACACGTAGCCACTCAATGGGCACCTGAGAGTTCACTAATGGGAACGCGTGGGATATAGACTTAACTGGTTGCCTCTTGCCAGAGCCTCAAAACTAAACCGCAAAATTGTTTTGTTTGTTTTTAAATCATGTCTACAACACAACTCCTAGGCTGAAGGGAGATAGAAAAATTAGAGGAGCCAGAGGTCCAGAAAGATCGCTGTGAGAGCTTTAACTTCTGTATGATAGGAAAGCCACACCCATGAAATCTCAACAATATGGCTGCCTCACCAAGGCCAGGACAGTGACACCACCAGTTAACAAGCCATGCAGAGGGAGGAAATCTCATGGGGTCCTACCCCTAGAAAACCAGCAATAGGCAATTAATTATGCAGAGGAAGGAGAATTAGTCCTCCCCAGGTGTGAGCTCCCTGATTGGTAATCTAATACTAATCAGTCAGCCCTAAAACATACACAAACCACATCAAGCTGACTCAGCAGGCTGTGTTTAAATATTTATTTATAACAATAATAATTAAAGAAAAAGAGGCCATGAATTTAAGGGGAGGAATTGGGAGGGGTTGAAGGGAGGAGATGGGGAAGGGAATGGCGTCATTTTATTTAAATAAAAATAAAATAAATTTAAGGTTTCTGTTGTTGTTTTGTCTTGTTTTGCTTTGTTTCTGTCAAACACTGTGACACACACCTGTGATCCCAGCACTCAGGGGGCTGAGGCTGGAGAATGGAGGTGAGTTCAAGGTCACTTTGGGCAAGGACCCTATTTCAAACAAAATGCAATATTCCATGAACAGAAATTAATAGCACATTTCTTTCTTTTAGGTGATCTAAACTGGCGAAAATACAGATGTGTCCCTACTTTAGCCTGAAGTCGCAGATCCCAAAGTCATCCCTTGTGGCTCCTTAAACATGAAAAGCTCCTTGTGAGCCCCTGAGAGCTGTCTGTCCCCATTGCCACTGGAAGCTATTTGCAAAAAGTTTTGGTAGTTCAGACATTCTTGAGAATGGCAGAGGGTTTGTTCACTTAGAACAGATCTTCTAGAAACACGCAGAATACTTAAGATCAGCTTTACCGTGTGTGTGTGTGTGTGTGTGTGTGTGTGTGTGTGTGTGTGTGTGATGTGTATATAAGAGCATGTGCATGCATGCACACATGCATGGTGTCTTCCTCTGTGTCTTTCTGTCTTATTTTCCCAGACAGAGTCTCACTGAGCTGGAAGCTCACCGTTTCAGTAAGGCTGACTAGTCTGCGAGTTTTAAGGATCTGCCTGTCTCCACCTGTCAATCCTGGGGTTGCAGACACATGAGGTCATGCCCAGCTTTTTTTTTTTTTTTTTTTTTTTTTTGAGTTGCTGGGAATTTGAACTCCAGCCTTCATGCTTGCAGAGCAAGCCCTCCTACACACCGAACCAGCTCCCCAGTCCCCTTGCTTGCTCTTTTCCCTTACTGCAAAAAAAAAAAAAAAACTTATTTAATAAATAATTTATTTAATGTGTACATGTTTGTTCCTGAGTGTGTTTATGCAACATATGTGAGCATGCCAAAGGAAGTAAGAAGAGGCACTGGATCTCCAGGACCCAGAGTTCCAGATGTTAGCCACCACATGCATATTCAGAACTGAATCTGCATCCTCTGAAGGAGTGATGAGATGTTCTTTTTTTTTTTTTTTTTTTTGGTTCTTTTTTTCGGAGCTGGGGACCGAACCCAGGTCCTTGTGCTTCCTTGGCAAGCGCTCTACCACTGAGCTAAATCCCCAACCCCGTGATGAGATGTTCTTAACCCCAGAGCCATTATAAGTTTTGAGCCTCAGTCCTTGGAATAGTATCACCCGCAGCTAGATTAGCCCCCTCACCTCAGTTAATCCAATCTGGAACACCCCTCAGACATGCAGAGAGGCATGTCTTCCCCCCCAGACATGCAGAGAGGCATGTCTGCCCCCCTCAGACATGCAGAGAGGTACATCTCCTAGGCACTGCCAAGTTGGCATCCATATTAAGCGTAGAAGGAAGAGGTATAAAGGGGGAAAGTATAAGTGAGGGATGCAGCAGAACACGGGACAGACAGAGAACACGATCTGTGTCATACCATCACTGTGAGCTACCTGGACTCAGTCCTTCGGGGGCGGGGACAGGGAGAGCTACCAAGAAGCCTTTGCACCACAAGCTTTGCCACTGTCTTGACCAGGGCCTTCAAGCAATGTCCTCTTGTATGGCTTGACTGAGGAATTACCTGTAGGAGTCAATTCGCACAGGGTTTTGTTTTGTTTTGTTTTTTAAAGATTTATTTATTCCATGTATGTGTGAGTACACTGTCGCTGTTTTTAGACACACCAGAAGGGGGCATCAGATCCCCATTACAGATGGTTGTGAGCCACCATGTGGTTGCTGGGAATTGAACTCAGGACTTCTGGAAGAGCAGTCAGTGCTCTTAACTGCTGAGTCATCTCTCCAGCTCAATTCCCACAATTTTGATGCTGTGGCTAAGCGCACAGTCTCCTGTGTATTGGCACAAGCTCTCTAGGCAGAGAAGCAGTGGTATTCACCAAGTATAGCCCCAACATGGCAGAAACAGACTATGACAGAGAGGGGGCATAGCCATGGACTAAGGGCACGCAGGGTGAGACAGCATCACTAGCTACAATCCCTCCTGAGAGTCACTGATAGATAGCATTTTGTCTCTTCCCAACTCTTTCTAGACACCTCTCTTCCTCTTGAAGCTGATAAATAGCACTTTCTATGCACCAGGCTCTGGGGACCCAGTAAGCGTTTGAACCTGCGTTACAAAGCCGGTATCTATTAGCTGTATCTAGAGGATTTGGGATCATTTTAAAGAGCACTGCAATTGGGTCTGGAAATGTCGCTAAGTTGGTACCCTGCTTGCCTATCATACATAAAGCCCTGAATTTTATCCCCAGGACTGGGTAAAACATAGATTATCTTGGTAAATTTGAGGTTAGCCTGGCTAGATAAGATGCCATCAAAAGAAAAAAAAAAAAAAAAGAATGCCGAAACTGGGCTGTCTTAAAATACCATTATGCCAGAAATTACATGTTTTGAAACTATTTGAACCTACGGTGAACATTTTTAGATGCCAACTTAAAAATATGCAAAGGGGAACACAGCTTTGCAAAACTCATCCTTCAAGTAAGGCAGCCAAGGATTTTATAAACCACTGTCCTAGACTTCTGCTCCTCTTGACCGAGGGAGGATATGCCCAGGATGGATGATGGGGTTGCTAGGAGCTGGGTAGGGGCATGGTGAGAGAGTTACAGCACTTCTGTGGTTTCCCTGCAAGGATCTTGGGAAATAAATGTTAAAAAGGAAAATCAAACCAAGGGATGCTATAGATAGAAAGTGAATTCAGCTTCTGAATATCCAGATGGATGTGCACTGACTACCTCGGCTGAGCCCGCCAGCATCGGTCTTCTGATTCAGACCCACTCAAGTCCGGATGCTGAGTCAGTTGGAGACATCCCGCCCCGTGTCCCCTAGCGAATTGGCTTGAGTTTCTTAATGTTGTCTCTTTAAATTCCTAAGGGTCAAATTTCTCTATGGTCAGTATTAGCTCACCCACCCAAAAGATTCACTCTGCTTTACCTCAGACGTTGTTGCCGGGTTGACTGTGTCTTTTCTTGTACAGAATGCAGTAAACATCACCACTGTGTAAACGTCACTGTGTAAATATGTTGGGGACTCACGGTCAGCCATGTGGTCCCTCTAATCCTGTGCTGAGGGATGTGCCAACCATAAACAATGACAGTTGGAAAAATCAGCCTCCAGGGGCCTGGGATGTATCTTAGTTGGTAGAGCATTTGCCTAGTATGCACGAAACCCTGAGTTAGAACCCTAGCATTGTGTGAGCTGGGCGCCGTGCTTTTCAGGCATGTGTGTGCATGCCTATGGGAGGGGGGTGTATGTGCATCTGTGTGTGGAGGTCAGAGACCAATCTCAGATGTCATTATTATCCATTGTATTTTTTCGAGGCAGGGTCTCTCCTTGTGACCCAGGGTTTATAGATTAGACTAGGCCAACTAGGCAGGAAGCTTCTGCTGTCTTCTTCCCATGTCCTCCGTGCTGACATTATAAGCACTTATCACCACACTCAGCTTTTTACATGGGTGCTAGAGACTGAACCAGAGTCTTGCTGTGAAGTGGCAGGCACTTCCCTAACTGATCTAGTCCCCAACTCTCTCCCCTCCTCTTTCTAGTCCTTTCTGATCTTTCTCAGATCTCAGAGCGTGGACCATGTAATCTACTACCTCATTGTTCTTTCTTTGGTACCCAGTGGTTTCTTGTTTTTGTGTCTTTTAGAAACAATGAGGGCTGAGAGCTGGCTCAGTTCTCACTGGCACTGGCTGCTTTTAGAGGATGAAAGGTCAGTTCCCAGCACCCACCTGTAACTCTAGCTCCTGGGGATCTGATGCCCTCTCCTAGGCTCCTTGGGCACCTGAAAGCACATGTGCACACATCTGCACTTAATTCAAACATAAAACTAAGCCTTAAAAACAGCAAATAACACAAATCAAAGAAATAAGTCTCTGCCAAGGGAAATAACCTGCTCAAAGGTAAGGCCCACGCCACTTAAACACATTCTCAGTTTCACTGTTTTATCCCTCCTCCCTCTGAGCCAGGCTGAGAGGAAGCTCTTTGTGTTTTCTTGATTGATTCGTAGCTTCCCTGAAATTGCTGGTCTAAAGAATCCATTGCGGGATAAAGACGGAGACTCATCCCTTAGGGACTGCCCACTAAGAAGCAGGGCAGACATGTTCCTGCTGGGAAATTGAGAGCAAGAAGCAGTGCAAGCCGAGAGCATTCCTTACCTGCAGTTTTTATACTGATTGGTGATTCCCAGGATGCCCTCCTAAGTGTCTGTAACAAGGACCAACTTTTAGCTGAAGCGGCCATGGTGACCCCATGTAGGTGGGAGACAGCTCCCCGTGGGTTTACTGCGCTCTGTCCTCCCTCCTGCCGATGTGCGAATTAACTTCATTGTCTATGAAATTAAACAACTCTTAACTCTCTTAGCCAAAGCAAGCTAAATAGCAAGTGATTATTCTAGAGGCTCTCTTAAGTGAGGACAGATGATGAGTTTAATGCAAAAAGCAAACAAACACATTTTATGCCCAATAGCAATTACAACATACTGCGTACAGAATAAGAACCTAGGAAGAAGAGTGTGTGTGTGTCTGTGCCTGTGTGTGTGTGTGTCTGTGTGTGTGTGTGTGTGTGTGTGTGTGTGTGTGTGTGTGTGCCTCTGTGTGTGTGTCTGTGTGTGTGTGTGTGTGTGTGTGTCTGTGTGTGTGTGTGTGTGTGTCTGTGTCTGTGTGTGTGTGTCTGTGTCTGTGTGTGTGTGTCTGTGTCTGTGTGTGTCTGTCTGTGTGTGTGTGTGTGTGTGTGTGTGTGTGTGTCTGTGTGTGTGTGTCTGTGTGTGTGTGTGTGTGTGTGTGTCTGTGTCTGTGTCTGTGTGTCTGTGTGTGTCTGTGTCTGTGTGTGTCTGTGTCTGTGTCTGTATGTGTGTGTGTCTGTGTTTGTGTCCATGTGTGTCTATGTGTGTATGTGTCTGTGTGTGTGTGTCTGTGTCTGTGTGTGTGTGTGTGTGTGTGTGTCTGTGTCTGTGTCTGTGTGTGTATGTGTGTGTGCCTGTGTGTGTGTCTGTGTGTGTGTGTGTCTGCGTGTCTTTCTAGATTTTTTTTACATTTTTCATGTATGTGTATGTATAAGAAGTGGTGGCCCACGGAGGCAGAGGCCAGAAGACAGTGTCAGCTCCACCCAGACCCGCAGTTACAGACGGCTTTGAGCCATCAAACATGGATGCTGGGAACCAAACCCAGGACCTCAGCCAGAGCAATAGGCTCTCTCACCACAGAGCATCTCTCCAGCCCTGACTCTTCCCTTGTTTCTACATTTTAATCCCATTTCCTCCTAGTGCTTTATTTGGCTTATTATACAGTAAAACTGCTAATTTCTTATACATTTTAAATAGCATGTTAAATTGACTTTCTTCTATGACACACAATTCTACTTTCCCATGGGTCTAAGGACCAGGACTTCTAAATTAGAACCATTGCTCTCCATGGAAATGTTCTTGCTGATCTAGTTGGGGATAGGCTCTTGTATGTTGCCTAGCCTGCTCTGCAGCCAACCCCCGGACTCAAACATTCCTGTGTCAGGCTCTCAAGCTGCTGAGGTTGCAGGAGGGCAGCACCACACCCTCAAAACCAAGGCTTTGGAAGCCTGAGCTCTGCTTTGGTCCAGTACCATTCATTCTCCAGACTGCGCTCATCAGACCTTAGTGGGCATGTGAATGGGCATTACACGTTACAATCCTGTAGACCCGGGGTCAGGAAGGTGCAGAAGCCTTAGACCACCAAGATTTCAAGGCAGGGCAAGCTAGGGAAGGCTGGCTGGGAACTCTATCTCCCAATGCTGCTTCACGTTGCTCCTCACCAACCTCCTACCCCCCCACCCCTGCTTGCTTCCTCTCTAGAGCCCCTGCTTTTTTTTTCTGAATTGGAAGTCTAAATCCTTGATTGTAACTGTAATTCTGACCCCGCGATGCCTGCTTATCTGTATCACATTTGACCTAAACCTAGAGTCTTTGATCCTGCTAAAGATGTTTTGTTTTGGATTTGCGTAGCCCAGGCTGGCCTAGAACTCTAATTTCTCCTATCCTTGGTTGGTTACAGACATGTATCACCATTCCCAAGTCAACTTAAGGTGATTAAACTATAATCTTTGAAAACATATTTTCTAAACCATCAAATCTATCCCATCTATCTACCATCTATCTTTTTTTGAAGATTTATTTATTTATTTTATGTCTATGAGTACACTGTGACTGTCTTCAGACTCACCAGAAGAGGGCATCAGATCTCATTACAGATGGTTGTGAGCCACCATGTGGTTGCTGAGATTTGAACTCAGGACCTCCAGAAGGGCAGTCACTGCTCTTAACCTCTGAGGCATCTCTACAGTCCTATTCAATGCATTCTTATTATTATGGTTTTTATTAAATGAAATTCACATAGCATCAGTTTTGTGACAGTATGTTTACATTTCTATGTGATT
Source organism: Rattus rattus (assembly GCF_011064425.1). Lineage (NCBI taxonomy): Eukaryota > Metazoa > Chordata > Mammalia > Rodentia > Muridae > Rattus > Rattus rattus. The sequence goes on along the minus strand of NC_046161.1, from coordinate 64,523,784 downwards.
CCAAAACAAGACATATTTTTTAATTATTACATCTTATTTATATCTAGAGAGAAAAAGACAGAGAGAGAGGGACACACACACACACACAGAGAGAGAGAGAGAGAGAGAGAGAGAGACAGAGAGACAGAGAGACAGAGAGACAGAGAGACAGAGAGACGGAGGGGACAGAGAAAGACAGAGAACTTAGACTTTCAGCAGAGTTCAGGCCTACATGGGGCTTACTGTGTTCTTCATCTTATGACCCTCTTGTCTCAGCCTCTGGAATTCTGGGATTTATAGGTAAGTACGACCTAGTCTGGCTTCATCAGCATATGTTACATGGATATATACAACTATATAACCAGGTTTGCTTCTTCCTTTCAATCTTTTTCTGGTTTCCAATGAAATCTTTTCTTCTTTTCCTTTCTTTGCTTTTCCTAATTAGTGCTCAAGATTGAACCCAGGTCTACAACCATGTGAAATATGCATTCTACCATGAGCTATACCCCAATCCTTAGTTCATGGTTCTTGACCCATCTGGCTTCCCTTTCCTTGCCCCAGGAGCTGGTCCTGGGCCTCATGCATTTCTTCATGGGCATGTGTTACCTACAAGACCACATCCGATCTCTGGTTTTAAGGTTATTGCCTGCTAAAGCCACTCAAAGGCTGTCTTCTGCTCATCTCTTTTCCAAGCCCAAAAGTCGACATTGCCGTTGCCTTCTCCAGGTTTCTTCTTGTTTGCTTAGGGAGGGCTGTGGTTAGTCTTGTCGACTTGATGGGATTTAAAACTCTCATATGTATAGGAGGGTGTTTCCAGAAGGTTTGACTGGAGAGAGGGCTCACCCTGGATGTGGGCTTCATCCATGGACTGGTGTCCCTGACTGAATGAAGGGAGTGGCATGACAACATTCATGTATCTTTCTCAGCATCCTGCCTGTGGATGTCCTGTGACCAACTGCCTCATCCCATGCCTTCCTGACTGAAATGGAGCATCCTCAAATTGTGAGCCAAAATAGACCGGTTTTTCCTGTCCTAGGTACCTTTCATTGTCAGCTTGATACAGCCTATTGTCATTTGAGAGGAAAAGCCTCAGTTGAGGAATTTCCTTCATCAGTTGGCCTGTGAGCATGTCTCTGGGTAACTGAATTGATACAGGAGGGTCTATCCCACTGTGGTTGGTACCATCCCTCGACAAGTGGTCCTCCACTGTAGAAGAAAGGTAGCTAAGCAGGACCCTGTTAGTGAGCCAGCAAGCAGCCGTCCTCTGTGGGTTCTGCTTCAAGCTCCTGCTTGAGTTGCTGTCCTGACTGTCTTCAGTGATGACTGTAAATTGGAAGTTATAAGCCAAAGAAGTCCTTTTCTCCCTTAGTTAGCTTATATGGGGTGTTTTGTCATAGTAATAGCAAATTAAAACCTTATACATAAAGTATTACTGTGATAGTTAACCTGAGGGGCTCTAGAACAGGAGATAAGTCTCCAGGCAGGCACTTCCATGAGGAACTACTTACGCTCTGGGCAAGCCTGGGAGGGGTTATGTTGATTACATTAATTGAAGTGGGAGGATCCACCCTGAGAGTGGGCAGCTCCATTCCTTGGACTTGGGGTTGGGTAGAATAAGAATGAAGAGGCAAGCTGAGCAAAACCATGGCTCTCTCACTCTCTGCCCCTGACTGTGTCAGGGCCCCTCCTGCCTTGGCTTCCCTGGCAAGATGAGTTGTGCTTTTGAACTGTGACCCAAAGTAAATCCTTTCTTCCTGAAGCTAGCTTTGTCAGGGTTTTTCTCTTTTTTTATAGCATCAGGATAAGGAGCTAAGACAATCATATGTTCTACGTGACCAAAGCCAACCTCTGATTTCTGCCCCAAAGTTTCTCTTCCCACAGAGTCCACCACTCCATGAATGACACTATGATTGACCTAATTGCTCGCATTAAAATAAGGTGCTGCTTCTCTTCCTAACACATCACAAGTTCGGTTATCTCTTCTTCTACATTGTCTCCAGTTTCTTTCTCAAAACAACCACTGGTGTCAACCAGCTATCCCCTAGACAATGAGAAAAAGAGGCAGAATATCAGATATATTTGACCATAGGGAGGAGATTCAGTTCTGTTAGAAAGTTCACAGATGAATTAGTGATAGATCGTGAGGACTAAGTCAAGAGGGGAGGGAGGGAGAGGGAGGAGGGAGATGGGAAGGGAGAAAGTAAGAGAGGAGAGATAGGAGCAAGAGAGGAGGGAAGAGAGGAGAGAGAGAGAGAGAGAGAGAGAGAGAGAGAGAGAGAGAGAGAGAGAGTTATGAGTACAGATACATGTGTGGGTGTGGGTACATGCATGGATATGGAAGTCAGGGGACAACCTCACACATTTCTCCTCAGGAACCCTCCAGCTTTTGCTTGAGACAGGCTCCCTTATAGGCCTGGAGCTTTACCAGGTGGGTTAGTTTAGCTGGCCAGTGAGCTTTTGGGATCCCACCCTAACCTCCACCTCCAGACTTGCCATCATTGGATTCCACATGCGTGCCATAATGCCCAGCTTTTTGCGTGGGCTCTAGAGATACAAACTTAGGTCTTTATGCTTTGGAAACAAATGATTTACTGACTGAGCCATCTGTCTAACCCCAGAGCAATTTTTGATGCCAAGAGTTTGAAGAAGAAGAAAAAGATAGGCAATCGTCTTTGAGACTCGGCTGTGAACAATGGTCATGATATAAAACCATTGCCAGGGCTGGAGAGATGGCTCAGCAGTTAAGAGCACTGACTGCTCTTCCAAAGGTCCTGAGTTCAAATCCCAGCAACCACATGGTGGCTCACAACCATCTGTAATGGGATCCAATGCCCTCTTCTGGTGCGTCTGAAGACAGCTACAGTGTACTTATAAATAAATAAATCTTTAAAAAAAAAAATGGGGTTGGGGATTTAGCTCAGTGGTAGAGCACTTGCCTAGCAAGCGCAAGGCCCTGGGTTCAGTCCCCAGCTCTGAAAAAAAGAAAAAAGAAAAAAAAAAAAAACCATTGCCAATGATCGGTCTAATTAAAAATCATCTGTCACTATCCTGAGAAAGCTGAGGGAGAAGTGTATGCCGCAGAAGGCAGGTCGAGCCTTACAGACAGTGAACCTCGCAGCTCCTCTTCTCTAGTAGTAGGCTCAAAGGGATGTGTAATCATGAGAGGCCAAGAAGTATCCGTACCAGCGGGCCTGGCCTTATAATTTAGTACATGTATTTCTTTGATGCAAGAAGAATGAGAAGAAACGGAGTCTAGAGTAATGAGGGGTAGGGGAAATCACAGAGCCTTTTAGAAGAACATGCCTTAGGATTTGAAATTCCTGTTATTAATTTAGGAGCTGTCACTGCCTTTTTTCTCAGGACTCACTTTCTGCGCCTCTGTCTATTGCTTACTCTGAACGCGGGGGTCATTGGCCACACTTCCCCTTGATGGTGACAGTAGGAAACGTTTGTTAAAGAGGACTTAAGACACTAATTTAAAAGCTAATTTGGTTCAAAAGTACATAAGCTCATCGACTACCAAGTGTTCCAAATATGTTTTAACAGCTTCCTGTCAAAGAACGAGGACATGGCTTTAATGTCAGCTTTAGCTCATTAAAAATAGAAGAGTTAAGGTAAAAACCTATTTTACTAACACACAAATAATTTCTCAGATACAAAGAGCATTCACTTAAACTCTTATTTTTTTTTCTCTTTGTCTGTGGAACAATCATTTTAATGTGGAAAGACAAATAATTTCATTCTAGTTAGCTATTTACAACCGTTGAAGTACTAAAGACAGCTTCTTTTTCCATAATTTTAGATAATTAAAATAATTACCCACTAAAGTGCACTGCATGGCTTGTTATGCAATGGATTTTAGAATTCCCAGTTGAAGGTTGAGGTTCAAACCTTCAAACTCTCGCCGACACAGCGATGTCAGGCAGTTCCTCTAGTTTATTTGAGACTCAGTCTCCTCCTTAGGTAGGAGGGACACAGTAGTCAGTCTGCAGCCTTTCCTGTGGAGATCCCCTTAGGTGGGGTAGGTGAAGGGAAGGCTTTTTTTTAAAATGTATGTTGTCTTCAGACACACCAGAAGAGGGCATCAGCTCTCATTACAGATGGTTGTGAGCCACCATGTGGTTGCTGGGAATTGAACTCAGGACCTCTGGAAGAGCAGCCTGTGTTCTTGACCACTGAGCCATCTCTCAGCCCCGGCTTTTTTTTTTTTTTTTAAAGATTTATTATGATGATGTTTTGAAATGTCATGTGTGCTTGTGTGTCTGGTGGGGAGAGGAGATAACGGGTACATGAGTGCAGTTGCCTGAGGAGGCCAGAAGAGGGCACCCATTCCCAGGGGTCAGTGTTACAGGTGGTTGTGAGCCTCCCTATGCGGGTGTTGATAACCAAACTCTGGTCTTCCAAGACCAGGAGAGCTCTTAACCCCTGAGCCATTTCTCTAGCCCCGAACGTAATATTTTTAATTGTATCAGTGACTGATTGTGTGTGTGTGTGTGTGTGTGTGTGTGTGTGTGTGTATGAGAGAGAGACACACACAGAGGCAGAGACAGAGACAGAGAGACAGAGACAGAGAGACAGAGAACTACAGCACGGGAAGGACCAGCTTCTGTCCTTGTATTATGTGGGTTCTAGGACTTGAACTCAGGTCATCACCAGACTTGGTGATGAATATCTTTACTCTGTGAGCCATTTCACCAACCAGTCCTCTTCTCCATTCCTCCACCTTTTGGTGTTGTTGTCATCGTCGTTTGTTTGGAATGGTGTCTCTTGTAGCCCAGGGCCTCAAACTCACCATAGCCAGGGATAACCTTGATTCTTGATGATTCTCCCAACAACCCCCATTGCCTGAGCGCCGGATTGCAGGCATAGAGCCCGTGCTGGGGTTGAGATTACATGCCAAGAGGGAGCATCACATGCAGCCTGCCAGGCAATGTCAGACAGTGATTAAGGTACACGGTGGTAAGCGGTATATATCATGGTGATGGTTTAGAAAGGCTGGCTAGGGTGCACTTACTCACAAGGCATTTGGTTTCCACATCCAGGTGATGGTCTGTGTGATAATCTCAACTCAAAATGGATAGAGTTTGAGGCAGAATGGATGGTCAGGAAAGAAAGGTCTTGATGTATTTGAGTAGGAAGGAGTTTGTATAGCAAGAGTTTAGAGAGAATAAAGCAAGGGGCACCAGAATCGAACAAATGAATGAATGAATAAACTTACCTAGTACCGCTTGCTTTCAATTTATTCATTTGATGGTCTGCTTGTTTTAAGATTTTATTTATTTCATGTATGTGAGTACGCTGTCACTGTCTTCAGACTCACCAGAAGAGGGCATCAGAGCCCATTACAGATGCTTGTGAGGCATCATTTTGTTGCTGGGAATTGAACTCAGGACCTCTGGAGGAGCACTCAGTGCTCTTAACCACTCTCCAGCCCTTGTTTGTTTGATGTAACTCAAGCTGACTTCAAATTCACGATGTAACCAAGAATGACCTCAAACTCCTGATTCTCCTGCCTCTAATTGCCAGGTGCTGAGGTGGGAGTGTCCCACCATGCATGACTTTCTAGGTGGGTTTAGAGAGCAGGGCATGTTAGGTTTTGAAAGCTGGGCATGGTAGCAAACAGCTGTAATCCCAGCACTCAGGTGCACGAGGCTACTGCAGAGTGGAGACGGCCAGGGTTTCAGAGCAAGACACTGTCCTGAAAATTTTTTTGTTTAAGAAAAGGATTTTGATTTTGTTTGAGATAAGAAGCTGCAAGCTAGTTTGAGCAGAGGTTGGGATGGCAGACTTACAGTGAATTGGCAGTAATTTTGTACGTGTCACTGAGACCTGCCTCCGAGAATGGCTTGACTTTTAAGGATGAGAATCATCGAATTCTGTCTTCTGAATAAAGTAAAGCAGTTGACTCAGGTTTAATTAGGCTTTTACCTTCTGGTTGGATTTGAGAGGAAGAACAAGGCAGGGAAAGCAAGGAGGAGATCTGGGCAGAGGTTTGATCAGGAGGAGGCCCACTTGCTGAGGAAAAGGTAGGCAGGTCCTCAAAGGCCAAAGCCTGTGCCAGGTGGGGACACTGGGAGCTGCATAGTTTGCTCCAGTGATCATGAGAGCGAGACAAGCACCCCAAAGCAGAGAAGGGTGACTGATAATAATTGTCGGGGGCTATGGACTTCATAACTAACCCTTCTGGCCTCACTCTTCCTCAGAGACACCTACTGGGAAGGATGATGCTAGCTGGCAGTGGCCACAGGGATGATGGGACATGATGCTAACTCATTTACCTTCTCATCAGCACCACAATGCATAGATAGCAGTGTTGGGGAGGTTGAACTCAAGGCCTTATGTATGCTAGACATATGACAGCCCCCCTCCACGGTTGGAGTCAGAGTCTCATAATCTCATATGTCCTAGGTGACCTGGAAGTGTCTGTGAGCTTTGGAGCCTTCTGTCTCCACCGTCTAAGTGCTGGGACTGTAGGAATGCGATTTATGCAGTGTGGAGGATGAACCCAAGGCTTCATGCACACTAGGTAAGCGACCAACTGAGTTATAACCCCAATATCCCATACACCCCTTTGGGTGATAAGCTCTTGCTATGTAGCCCAGGCTAGCCTTAAACTGGCAACAAAGAAGCATTATAAGCATTATTTCCTCCTAACCTCTCCGCTGGGATTACAGGCATGTGCCAGCATGTCCAGCTCCCCCTCCCCCCTCTAAGGCCTTGTTAGGTGTTTAATTCACCTGAATCATGTGGGTGGGCAAGAAGGACTGCCTTTTTTTTTTTTTTTTTTTTTGGTCAGGACTTGTTCTTGAGAAGAGCAGCTTTGGAAGATCCAGGGCACGAAGAGCAGGTTACGTCTGACAAAGGACATTGACAGTCATCCACACACAAGAAAAAGAGGTGATGGCTGACAGTAGGTAGGTAGGCAAGTGCGTTAGTAATAATGAGAAGACTCACAGCCAAATCCTGTCTGCACACAATGGACATAACTGCTGAGTATTTGATGCACAGTCGCTGAGCTGACAAGGGCTTGGGAGAAAACATCATAATAAAATTCCTACATTGGACAATAAGTAATACAATAAGTAATACTGGGAGTGTTTGGGGTTCCCTTTGTGAATCACTGCCTCTGACGTCCAGTAGAGCCTCAGGAGGCAGGTACCACATTATCCTGTGTTTGGGGAGTCAGAGTCAAAGAGATACAAACCAACTCTCTGAAGCACAGACAGACGGACAGGTAGCTTGTGACACCTTCACAGCCTGAGTTCCCTCGGGGCAAAGAAGAAGAGGTCATCTGAGTGTTTATGTTCCAGGAAATAAAAAGCTATTTCCTGAGTTCACAGTAACCACGGCTTTCTGTATGACCGTGCGGGGTCTGATGCCTCATGTGGAAGCCTACATCACCCAGGGCACCAAATGGGCTCCTGAAGACAGGCTCAGTATAGTCAAATGTTGAAGAGGAAACCAAGGCAATTCTAACAGAAAGTCACATTTTAAGAGCAACTCGATACTATTCATTTTATTTTAAGTGCAAAATCTAGAATGCCCTTTTTCCTTTTGAAAGACTCTCTTGAGAACCAGGCAGGTCTTGAACGCATCACGAATTTTGAGCTGACCTTGAACTGCCTCCCATTTCCTAAGTGCCAGGATAACAGGCTTGTGTCACCAGGACCAACTTGTATTGTCTTTCAGGATAATCTAATCTAATGTAATCTATGTATCCGTGTGTCTTAGGATTTCTATTGCTGTAATGAAACACCGTAACCGGAAGCAGCTAGGGGAGGAAATGCTTTGTCTTATACTTCCACAGGCCGTTCTTTACTGAAGGAAGTCAGGGAAGCTCAAGCAAGGCAAGAGCCTGGAGGCAGCAGCTATGGCGTAGGCCAGGGAGGAGTGCTGCTTACTGGCTTGCTCGCCTTCTGTTTTTATAGCACTTTGGACAACCAGCTCGGGTGTGGTCCGCCCACACCAGACTAGGCCCTCCCACATCGGTCACTGATTAAGAAAATGCCCTTGCCTACAGTCCAATCTTATGGAGGCATTTTCTCAATTGAGCTTCCTTTCAGATGACGTCAGCCATGTCAAATTGACATAAACTAGTCAGGACACTGTGTATCTTCTATCATCTATTGGTCATTTGTCTGTCTGTCTGTCTATCTATCTATCTATCTATCTATCATCTATCTATCAGTGTATTTACTGCTGGAGATTGTATCCATGGCTTTTCGCATATTAGGCAAATGTTCTGCTATTGAGTCCTATACCAACCTGGCCCTGTTAAGATTTCTGATCCTGGTGCCTCTGTTTCCTAGGTGCTGGCATGACAGGCGTGAGACACTAAGCTCCACTTAGGCCGTGCTAAAGATGGATCCCCCAGCTTCTCGCATGTGAGGAGGCCCTCTACTAACTAAGCCACATCCTGAGCTCACCACTCCATTTTGTTCTTGATCAGAAGTAAAAATTACCTTCCAGTTCTCCTACCCGTGAAGATCGATGCCCAAATGACACATATCTTGGCCACATAGCCAAAAAAAAAAAAAAGATTGACAGATGCTGTGGGACCTCATTGTTTACTGTGTGTCACCATCTGTCTGAGAAGACCTCAACACGGGGCTGGTCAGACTGTTAGAAGTGGGGGCTGTCCATCAGATACTTTTAATGGTGGTGGTTTTTGTCCTTATCCTCTTTCCTTCCTTCCTTCCTTCCTTCCTTCCTTCCTTCCTTCCTTCCTTCCTTCCTTCCGTCCTTCCTGTCTTTTTTCTTCTTCGAGACAGAGTTTCTCTGTGTAGCCCTGGCTGTCCTGGAGCTCACTGTGTAGACCAGGCTGGCCTTAAGCTCAGATACCCACCTGCTTCTGCCTCCGAGTGCTGGGCTTCAGGGTGCGAGCCACTGGCCAGGCTCAAGATGCTCATTTTCTGAAAGCTGTTGGAAAAAAGAATTAAAGTGTTTCCAGAATGGATACGCAGTGGAATTTTCTACGGTGCTCTCTGGCTGGGAAACTGAGTTTAGGTTGAATGCATTTCCCTTAGGAACTTATTTTAGAATTTCTGGCCACAAACTCTTGGGGGAAAAATATCTTTATCTCTGTAGCAAGTCATATCATGCTATCTTAAGTCTCAGTTGTGAGTTATTTAAACACACTCGAGGCTGAATTTGCCCTCTTTACAGCAGCAATTACGTAAGTTAGGGCATAAATGCCCCAAAGAAGGACTTTCTCAATACTTCGTTGTTTTTTTCCGGCTGTGCTTAATTGTTGCAAACAAACAAACAAACAAACAAACAAACACTCCCCTGCTCCAGAGGCACTGTAGGTGTGGCTGCTGTGTCACAAGTGCATCCGGAGGTTATAGAGAGGGGGGAGGCCACATCTAGACTCGGTGTCCTGACCTGTGAACATCTGAACGATTAGTAGCCCAACAGTCCTTGAAAATAGTGACCTTGGATGACCACCACTCCAATGCCAGGAGGAGCAGACAGGAAGCCTAAACTGACCACCAGTCTCGTGCCATGCAGGCCTGGATGGGCTCCCAGGGAAGGAAGTGAGCCAGAGACTTGACGAACCCCCACCTGGGACTGCGGGTCCCAAGTGGGAGCGAGCCTGAGACAGACACCCCTCAAATGGGACCCCTAGGGTAAGGAGTGAGCCTAAGACGTCCACCAGTCTGGCGCTGAGCAGGCCTGGAGGGCAGGGGTGTGCATGGCAGCAGACCAAGCCCGAGATCACTCCAGAGATGGCACCACACACTCAGAAACCCTGGGCACCACTAACAGGAGCAAGTAAGTGGTGGAGAAATGGTAGAGAATGACACAAGGAAGAGAGAGGCAGACCTGGAGGGTAGTGAGGAACAGCCTGATGTGAGTAGCTGGTAATGCCACCCGGGACCATGGTGGGGTCCTGGTCTGTGCTGCTACTGGGGGCCGCATCTGGGTCTGTGACTTTGCAGCAGTAGCGATCTCTAACCACCGAAGGCCAGGCAGAAGTCTGTGGTCTGGGGTGACGCCAGGGGACATATTGATGTATGAGGGCTGTGCAGAACTGGCCCCACCTGGCCTGGGCATCTCGGGAGAGCTCTGCTCTGGGGGTGTGAAAGCAGGAGAGCTGGTGCCATGTGTAGCCAGCTGTAGTACTTGAGAGAGCATTCCCCTCCCCCCTACACACACACACACACACACACACACACACACACACACACACACACACACACACACACACACACACACACACACACACACACACACACACACACACACATTTTGGGAATGTGGGTGAGCCAGCCTGAGGATATGAGTGTGGGAGAGTTAGTTGGCCTTGCCACTTGTCTCCCCTGTCGTGGTACAGATGAGGGAGGGATGCTCTCCGACCCCTTACACCTCAGCACCTTTGGCAGGCAGGAGAACTGACGCTGGGGTCATGATATCGATATCATGATAGCGTTTGGGAGAGTGGGCCCTGCACCTCTCCTGGGCAGCAGGGTAGAGGTGGCTCTGGTTGTTGGGGGAGGGTTGCTGGTGAGCCAGCCCTCAGGTCATGAAGAGCGGGAGAGCTGGTGGGCTGACCAGCTCAGATACCTCGAAGACCCAGCTCCAGGGCTTTGAATTGGCTCCCCCAACCTCTACCCCACTGATGAACTGCGGGAATATATGAAGGAGCTGCTTCTACAGATCCAAAACTCCAGGATCTCCATGACACAGGGCGACAACAGGATAAGAGGCGTCCCAGTGAGGATCCAGTACTGATAGAGTAGCAGAAGTCAGAGGTCTGAACCAGACCAATGACTCTTTGCAGTGCACCCTCAGAAGCAAAGAAGTGTGGACAAAAGGGTCTACTGTGGGACACACTGCAGCTTCCACAAGATTTTTTTTCTCTTTTGGGGGCTGAGGTTTCAAGGGTTGGAGGGTGGATATGAGGGAGGGGAGAGATGAGTGAGATTGGGCTACTGACGTGAAATTCAAAGAACCAATAAAAGGTTTAAAAAAATACTTGTGAGATGACTAGACAGCAATTAACGCTATAGTATGTATATATAAAACATAATTGTGAATTATCTTAGACATGAAGAGTAATTACTAGCGAAACAACTGGTCAATTATAGTGTATTCAGATACATAAATATCCACTATGTTTACATGTAAAAGAGGAAAAAAATGGCTGTCCTTTGAGTTGTTATTATTATCAGAAAAAGAAAAGAAAAATTGTAACATAAACAACACATATGCTGTGTTAATTAGTTGTGCCAAGTTTTTAAGAAAATAATGTCCCACAGTTTGAACCGCCCCCCCCCTTGCTGGCGGTGGGGGTGGGGCACTCAGGTGTCTTATAGCTGCTGGAGTATTTCACCTTTGATTTAATTTTGTACATTCTGCTTGTTTATTTGGTGTGTGCACCCAAGAGTGTGTGGAGATCACGGACAACCAGAGTAAATCAGACCTTTCCTTCCACTGTGTTGGTCCCAAGAATCTGCCTTCGCCTACTGAGCCACCTCCTGGACCACGATGAATTAAGGGTGGAGTGTTGATGGTCAGTCAGCATGAATGGTGCACTGTGCTTCCTGTTCCTTTGCTGGGATCATGTATTCACAGTAGTGAAGCAACCAGGAATGTTTGCTGGGCTGTCGAGAGCAGCCCCAGAGGTCTTTCCCCTTCCTTACACAATGGTGACTCTCTTAACAGTGACCTGCAGGTTTGGGGAACATTGCAGAAGAAATTTAAGAGCTGCAGAAGGGGAGGCATGGGAAGGGGCCAGGGAACGTTGCAGAAGAGAGGCACAACAAATTTAAGAGCTGCAGAAGGGGAGTATGGGAAAGGGGCAGGCAGTGCTGAGAAATGCAGTCTTCTGTACATGACATGGGCACTCACAAACCCACAGTAGCTAAGGTCATCTGCACAGATGAAGTCAGCATTTGTTGGTCCAATTAGTGCGACAGACAGCACTAACTGAGTGCAGTGGGTTTAAAAGCAAAACATGGGGCTGGAGAGTTGGTCCACCAGTTAAGAGCAGTGGCCACTCTTCTGGAGACCCAGGTTTGAGTCCCAGCACCCACATGGTGGTTCACAACCACCTCTAAATCCAGTTCAAGGTGACAAGGCTCATTTTTTTCTGGCCTCTTCAGGCACCAGACATGCACGTGGTGCACATACATATACGCAGGCCATATACATAAAGTCATTTCTTAAATTAAAAACAAAACAAAACCAGGTGAGGACATGAAGGTTGGAAGGACACATGTTGGGATTGAAGGGGAGTCTGGAAGTGGGAGCATTGTGGGTGGGCAGGATAAGAGACATTGTATACATTTGTGAAATTATTAAAGAATAAATAAAAGACACAGAAGAAAAATGATAATAATCAACATTGACTAGGCATGGTGGTACACACATGGAAGCTCAAAAATCCAAAGTTAGGGAGGAAGATCAGGAATTCCAGGCAAGCCTGGTGTCTTAGTTTTCTGCCACTGTGATAAACACCACGACCAACAGCAACTTGAGGAAGAAAGGATTTATTTCAGCTTATAGTTGTAGCCCATTGTGAAGGGAAGTCAAGGCAGGGACTCGAGGTGGGAATGAATGCAGAGAACCTGGAGGGATGCTGCTTCCTGGCTTGCTCCCCAGGACTTTCTCACTCTCTATCTTGTACAACTCAAGAATACTTGCTTAGGAATGACGCCGCCCACAGTGGGCTGGATCCTCCCATATCAATCATCAATCAGGAAAATGCCCCACAGTCTTGTCTAGTGGAGACAAACCCTGAACTGACATTCCTTCTTCCAAGTTGGGTCTAGCTTTTGTCAAGTTGGCAAAAATCCAAACAGCACACCTGGTTTACATAATGAGACACTGTCTCAAAAAAAAAAAAAAAAAAAAAAAACAAAAACCAACCCACAGGAAAGAGTGACCTGTCTTCCTCGCATTTCTCTGTCACCCAGTCTTTCTTAACTCATCTGCCAACTACTCATGGAGGTCACCTTTTTGTCTTTGCCTTCTCTGACATGGTCCCAACCCCCGCATCACTGGCTTTTCCTCATTGTTCCCCTGTGGGAAAGCTTTTGTTCTTTGTTCCCACGTGTGACCCCTCCTAAGAGGAGGACTGTTGGGCTCCTTGTTATTAGGAATAAGTGGCTGTGACACAACCAACAGATCTGGATCTTTGTGGGGTTGCACTGTCTAGATAGGCTGGGAGAAGACTCGTAACAACGCCATATATTCATCTCGAACTCGTCCTCTTGGTTTTGGTTCATTTGCTTTACATTCTTATAAATGCCATTTTTTTAAAAATGTTTTGAACATTTTATTTATTATTTTTATGGGGATGCGTGTTTTACCTGCATGTATGTCTATATAATCACATGCATGCATGCTTACAAAGGCTAGGGGAGGTCATCAGATGCCCTGGGACTGGAATTACAGGTGGTCATTTGAGTGCTGGCAGTGGAACCTGGGTCCTCTGGAAGAGCAGCCAGTGTTCTTAACCACTGAGCCATCTCTCCAGGCCCAGCAAACACCACTTTTGACCAACCTAGGCCTTCACCTTTTTTTTACTGTGTGTGTGTGTGTGTGTGTGTGTGTGTGTGTGCGTGTGTGTGTGTCTGTATGTATGTATGTATACAACATATATGTGTATTCCCATACGTGTGGGTATGAGGATGTTAAAGACTGACACTACGTGTCTTCCTTGACCACTCTATTTTTTGAGGCAGGGTCTCTCGCTGATCCCAGAAGTCGCCATTCTGGTTAGTCTAGCTAGCAGGATTGTTTCTGGGATCCCCTTTCTCTTTGACCCAATGCTGAACTTACAGGCAACCACTATGCCCCTTAGTTTTATAGATTCTAGGGGTCTAAATTCTAGGCCTCATGCCTTCATGACAAGCACTTTCTATACTGAGGGTCTGCCTGTTCCTCATCTTCACTGTGTGAGTGTGCTTACGGGTCAGTGTGATACCCTATTCACTGTGTCTTCTACATCAGTGCCAAGACAGGCCGTCAGCCCAGCAGTGCAATGTCACTCTAAAAGCGAACTTCCTCGTGTCTGGGCTCGAAGACTGTGAACTATTTCTATTCAATGACTGGCTGGTAACTAATATTATAATACCAAGTTTATAAGACCGCTTGCCTTTTTATTAATTTTTTAAAGATTTATTTTATTTATTATATATAAGTACACTGTAGCTGTCTTCAGATACACCAGAAGAGGGCATCGGATCTCTTTATAGATGGTTGTGAGCCACCATGTGGTTGCTGGGAATTGAACTCATGACCTCTGGAAGAGCAGTCGGGTGCTCTTAACCACTGAGCCATCTCTCCAGCCCCTTTTTATTAATTTTTATTATTCACATTTATCTATTTGTGGGTTGGGGAGGGTGCATGCACCATGGTGCAAGTGTCAAGTCCAGAGAGCAGCTTGCAGGAGTCAGTTCTGACCTCCGCGTGTGGGTCTCAGGGATCCAGCTCCTGTCTCAGGCTTGGCTGCCAATGCCTTTACCTGCTGAGCTTTCATTGATGAAAACCAGTTTTAGTTTTATAGTTGTAGTCAAGGCAAGTCAAGTCGGGTTTTCTTTCCTTGAAAAAAAAATGTTTTTAGTAATAAACTCTGCTAGCATATAATAATTTGTGGTAACTCCATGGTTTGGTAATTAAAGTAATGCAAGAAAAAAATCCATTTCTATAATGAGTTACAACAATTCTGCAACATTGAGTATGTGATTACAATTTAACTTACAGATGTGTAAAGGGGTAGGCAGAGAGTAGAGTGAGCTTAAGTTAGGATTAAAAACAGATTTTAAAAAAGGGGGAGGGGGTAGAAGCAGGAAGTCATGGGCCCGATTTGTTATTGTTTTGAAATTTTAGAACTAATATCACGGTTTAAAAAAAAATTAAGTGAATTGTTTTTACTTTTTGTTTTCTTTAAGACAGAGTCCCCTCTGTAACCCAGGCTCATCTGGGAACCACAGTGGAGTCCAGGCCTCCTACCTCAGCCTCCTGACTGCTAGATTTACAGGTATGAGCCACCAGGCCTTGCAAAGGAACCTTTAAAAATTTGGTGTCTTCATGCTCCACTATATTAATAGCAGCCTTATTTATAATAGCCAGAAGCTGGAAAGAACCCAGATGCCCTTCAACAGAGGAATAGATACAGAAATGTGGTACATCTACACAATGGAGTACTACTCAGCTATCAAAAACAATGACTTCATGGAATTCATAGGCAAATGGATGGAACTAGAAAATATCATCCTGAATGAGGTAACCCAATCACAGAAAAACATACATGCTATGCACTCACTGAGTAGATATTAGCCCCAAAGCTTGGAATACCCAAGACACAATCCACAGACCACATGAAGCTCAAGAAAGATGACCAAAGTGCAAATGCTTCAGTCCTTCTTAAAGGGGGAAACAGAAATATTCATAGGAGGAGATATGGAGACAAAGTTTGGAGCAGAGACTTAAGGAATGGCCACTCAGAGCCTGCCCCACCTGAGAATCCAGCCCATATATATACAGCCACCAAAACTAGACAATATTGATGAAGTCAAGAAGTGCATGCTGACAGGAGTCTGATATAGCTGTCTCCTGAGAGGCTCAGCCAGAGCGTGACAAATACAGAGGCAAATGCTAGCAGCAAACCATTGAACTGAGAACGGGGTCCCTGTTGGAGGAATTAGAGAAAGGATTGAAGGAGCTAAAGGGGCTTGCAACTCCATAAGAACAACAATGCCAACCAACCAGAGCTTCCAGGGACTAAACCACTACCCACAGAGTACACATGGACAGACCTATGGCTCCAGCTGCATATGATGGCCTTGTTGGGCACCAATGGGAGGAGAAGCCCTTGGTCCTGCCAAGGCTGGATCCCCCAGTGTAGGGGAATGTCAGGGTTGGGAGGTGGGAAGGGAGGGTGATTGGGAAGGGGGAACACCCTCATAGAAGAAGGGGATGGGAATGGGATAGGGAGCTTATGGATGGGAAACCAGAAAAGGGAACAGCATTTGAAATGTAAATAAAAATATCCAATAAAAAGTGTGGTATCTTCTGTTAATCAGCATGACTGTTTAAAAAAGAAATTAAATAGGGTGTGTGTATGCTTATAGCAAAACCCCTCGACTCCCAGGTAGTCTTCCTCACTCCAGAGTGTGAGGAGGGTTTATGGTAAATAAAGTTATGCTTTGAAGGCCATCAGTAGTGACAACTCTCCTCTGTCCCCTTCTTAGGACCTTAAGTCCCTGACTACTAGGCGAGTGGCAGGATAAAGCAGGATAGGGAGGGAGCGAAGGGGGAAGGAGGGAAAGGAAACAAAATGGACAGGAGCAGGCTGTCTGGCGCTGTGACAGGCACACCCTACACCGGAAGGCAGCCCGTGGGAACGGGTAGGAAGCCTAGGCCTGTCTCTGGCCTCACGGTGACGAGTGCTGGCACTTTATGGTGACAGCTGTGTTTTTCCAGACACTGTGGCAAGAAATATGCTTCATTCCTCTCTCTCTCTCTCTCTCTCTCTCTCTCTCTCTCTCTCTCTCTGTGTGTGTGAAGGTCAGAGGACAACCTCAAATATCATTCTTTAGGCATGGTCCACCTTTCTGACACAGACTTAGAACTCATCAAGAAGGCTAGGCTGCATGACCAGTGAGTCCTGATCTGTCTGCCTGTTTCTGCTTTCTCAGCTCTGCAGTTACAAGTGAACACCAAATCCCCATGTCTGGCTTAGAAAAATATGTTTGTTTATTTTGTGTGTGTGTGTGAGCCTGTGTGAGGATACGTGCATTACATGAGTTCTCTCTCTCTCTCTCTCTCTCTCTATATATATATATATATATATATATGTACATATACATAGGTCCTTGATTCTCTGACCATATATATATACATATATATATATACACACATATATATATACACACATACATACATAGTCTCTGAGGATGGAACTCAGGTCCTCACACTTGCAAGGCAAACGCTCTATCTATCACTGAGCCGTCTCCTCACCCCCTCAAATGTATCTTAAATGGTGGGAATTCCCAGAGAACCTTCCGCCACAGGATTGAATCCTATCTGTGTTTACAGACTGTGCACAAGGTGATACAGAAAGAGAAGCTGTCACACTAAAGGAACACTCTTAGGTTGGATCTCCATGAGACAGGACTTAAGGCCATGACCTCTTGGTCACCACCATCTTTTTATGTGCATCTAACTCTCTGATTAATGTGTGTTAGGCTGCAATGGCCGGGAAGAAGAGCAGAGTCCGTGCCTTCTCCACCTTCATCTTCTCCATTTCGCCTTAGCGCTAAGACAGTTTCTAGCACTTGGCAGACATTCAATAAATACTGTTAGCTGAGTGAGTGCTATATTCATTAGCGCTCTCTCTCTCTCTCTCTCTCTCTCTCTCTCTCTCTCTCTCTCTCTGTGTGTGTGTGTGTGTGTGTGTGTGTTGGGGAGTTATTACTTTGCAGGCGAGTAAATTGCAGAACGCCCATGACGACACATAAATAACTACAGGATCGAGGATTCCAAGACCAGACCTTTCCAAGTGGCTGCACAGCCTGCTTTCTTCCCAGCTTCCCTCGAATTGGGGGGCAGAGGAGTGCCGCTAGACAGGAGCACCTGCACCGGGTAAGCCCATGCCTCTACGTAAGAGCTATGAACCAGACGCAGTGAGGCAAGCAAAGGTGGGATCCTCCACTCTGCTTAAACCCCACCTACGGAGAGGAAGCAAAATTGTGAGTGATTCCTGCTGAGAGAACCCAGCACCGATGGGAAGGAGGGCAAAGCTGGAACTCTCTGGGAGACAGAAGGTAGGAGAAGGGCTGAGAGGAAAATCGGTGTAGCATTTTCCCAGGGGTGCTGTCTCTTGGGCAGATGTGCACGAGGCTCGGTGATTCCCTCATATACACTTGTCGCCTGGAGGGGTCCATCACCTGTGCAGGTGGGGCGCTGGAAGGAGCTGTTTCCCAGGACTGTGGTCTCAACCCATAACTTCTCCCCAGTTTGAGGTGGGAAAAGCATTTAACTATTTTTATGGGAATCAGGCTTGGTACAGAAGGGATGCTAGGATTCCCGGGGAAAATGACTGATGACATTGCGACCTGGAAGGCTGGGCTCTCATTCAAGCACCCTTCCCTACACCTACCTCTGCCCAACGACGGGACTGAGGTTCTTGTAAGCAAGTCCCCGCCCGCCGACTCCCTGCAGCGAACTGGGTGGGGACCCGCGGCGTCGCAGAAAGGCTATTTTGAGTGTGGGAACGCGGCGGGAGGAGGGGCGCCGGCGGGCTGGGCGCGGGCGCGCGGGGAAAGCCTCCAGCTCGGGCTGCCACGGCAACCGCGTCCAGGCAACGCGCCCGGAAGCGGCTCTGGGAGGCGCGCGGCGGCTCGCGCCCTTCCCGGGTGGGGGAGCCGCGAACCCCGGGCCGGGCCGCGCGCGCGCTGATTGGAGCGCGGGCCCGCAGCCGGGTTCGCCCCGCATAGCCCCGCGCTCTCGGCCACCGCACCCAGAGCGCCGGCGACGACATGGGCAGCCGCGGCGCGCCAGATCCGCGCGCGGGTGAGTCTTCAGAGGTGTCTCCCTTCCCCGCGCCTCTGGGCATCCTCTGGACACAAGCAGCGGGTGCTCCCGCAGGGACTGTGGATGTGACCTTGGAGCAACCACTCCATGGATAAGCATGGGATAGTGCTGGGAAGAGGGGGTGAGGGGTGAAGCCGCGCGTGCCCCGTGTGACACTCTGGACGCGAAAGGGTTAACTGCATGCTGATGCGCAGGGCTGAAGTTAGGCGCAGAGCGCAAGTGGTATTGCATCTTCGCGGGGGCTGCAAGCTAGCAGACAGGAGAGGCCCCCAAGGGACTGTTTGAGGAGAGCCAAGGGTATGCAGAGTTTGCCAGGACTAGGGGCAAGTCTATCATCCCCAGTTGGAGCTGAGTGACCTTGGGTGGGTTAGCCACATTGCTCCCGCGGGTTCACTGGTCTTCATCCTTTGAAAGGAAGGACTCTGGTTCTTTCCAGTTGCAGCACAAGGCTGTTTTGCTGGTACTACAAGCTGAGGAAGGGCTCCTTTGGGTATGCCATACGTAGCCGTGTTTATTCCGCAAGGGGTTTCCAATGAGCTGGCTCCGAAAGTGGCAAGAAATGTTACCATTTTATGGACGGAACAGTCTGGTCCAGAAAGGCTCATTAAAATGGTTGGATTAAAAATCCCTTCGGTGCCCTTAAGTCCTGAACCCAGTCAGGGCTCAAGCTACTGAATACTTCTTTCCTGTAGTTGATCTGATAGGAAACTTTGTGTCTGAACAGGTAAAATCAAAACCCAGTAGTGGCAGGCAGTGGCAAATTAAGTGAGTCATTTCTTCAATGTGCAGAAGCTCTGTGTGTGTGTGTGTGTGTGTGTGTGTGTGTGTGTGTGTGTGTCGCGCGCATGCGTGCACTCAGCTTAAAGTCTGTATGCTGTTGTTAGAGGTTATTTCACAGAAATAATGCTGGACCGGTTTGGATCTACAGAGGTTCTCTTAGAACTAGACATTTGCATTTGCTCTTTGAAGATTTGGGACTGGGGGCTGGCAAGATGGCTCAGTGTGGGTAAAGGTTCTTGCCACCAAACTTGAGGACCCAAGTCTGATCTCTGGAATCCACACCGTGAAAGGAGAGAACCATCCAACCCCCACAAGTGGTTCTCTGACCTCCACACCCACACAAGGCACAGAAGCAGAACGAATAAATGTAATAAAAAATTAACAAATTAGGCTTCTGAGAGTAAATACGTTCCTTATTAAGAAATGCACATCCTATCTGCCTTGGCGTGTGTGTGTGTGTGTGTGTGTGTGTGTGTGTGTGTGTGTGTAGGTGTGTAGAGGTGACTTACAGGCTATGGTAGTTTTTCTAATTTTAGCACTGGCTGGTACTAAAAATGACACAGAGGCCATTTTCCATCCATAATCTTCCCTTTCCACCAAAGGGCCACAACAGGTACCTATGGTCCCTACCACAGGACAGCTGAAGTGACTCTGACTTTGTGTTTCAAGGACACTATTCCTGGGAATCTGACTTTCTCTGTGTAAAAATTCAGCTCCTTAGGAAAGGCAGAGTGATCCTACAGGATCGAGGAAGCCAAGTGTTCAGTTAGTAAGCTGTCAGTAAGCTTGCGTACCTGAGGGCTTAGCAATCTTTAATGGTTTACATATTAGAAATCTGATTAGCATCCAGATACAGAAGTCCTCGTTGCCCAAGAATTCTGCCAATGAGCCCACAACCCTTTAACGGGCCACAAGTCCTCCTTAGAGCTTTTGTTGGTAAAGGACTCATTCTCCTGCCTGTGCTGGCTGGCTAACCCCTCAGTGTCTCCTTTTGTGTATCCTGCAGCCCACTCCTGTATTTTCATTTTCCTGGCTCTGAGCCCATCTCCCCTTCTCCCCTCTGCCAGAGTGTGAGCACTGAGCACCCCTTTGTGAGGGGGATGCTTTCACCAGAGCCAGGATGACCTTGGCCTTGTTCCTTAGTGCCACCTCCAGGGTATCAACCCTGAGAGCGTGGTACTGCCTTCTCAATGCCGTCTTTCTGGCAGCCTTGGTTTGGTATTTGCCAAACCTGGTGGCCCTTCAGAACTGCTCTGCACATTTTGAAAAAGTCCGGGCCTTTTTAAATTCTCTCAAATACCAAAATAGAATCATTAGGGTGATAAAGGACCTTAAAAAGCCAAAATCAAACAACAAACAAAACCCTTTCTATAAAAAAACGAGGCTTAGTTAGCAAAATGGCTCTGCAGGTAAAGGCACCTGTCACTAAGACGGACAGCCTGAGCCCCAGGTTCAGAATCTAAGCACAGCACACGGACAGAACCGGCCCTTCTAAGTGGCCCTCTGACTTACACGTATGTGCCAGAACACACACACACACACACACACACACACACACACACACACACACACACACAACAGAAAAGAAAAGTCTTTTTTTTTTTTTTTCATTTTTGTTTGCCTATAAGAGGTGGGGGTGGGGGAGAGAAAACAGCCTGTCTGGTGAACGTTGCTCACTCAGATGGGAAATCACCACTTCACCTGAGGCTTGGAAAAAGTCATAAACCCGGAGCAGCTGGCTCCCCTCTCTGCTCTGCTAGCTTTGCTGGTGACTTTGGGTTTATGCTGAGACTCTGAGTTGACCCCTGTGGCTCCGCCTTTGACCCCCATGGCTCCGCCTTGATCCTTCTGGGTCTGCCTTGACAACTGTGGCTCCACCTGCATTTTCTTTCAACCCCTAAAATTGACCTTTAAGAGGCTTCCCACTTCACTGAATCTTTCCACTGACTGTGCCCAGCTTTAAGCATCACTCCAGCTTCTTCATCCGAGTCATGGTAATTCTTCAGCCCATCTCCACAGCTCCACATCTCCCATCAGCACACGTAAAACACAATCTTTGATCTTGACAGGTTTTGACATTTTTTATTTTGAGTCAGGTTCTTACTATGTAGACCAGGCTATCCCCATATCCAGAGATCTGGCTGCTTCTTCCTCTAGAGTGTTTAGCTTAAAGGTGTGTGACACTGTGTGCAGACTTGGACTTCTTAGATTCCAGTCTCTCATCCCAAAACCACCCTCACTGTTAATTTTTTTCTCCTCGCCTGCCAAGTTATCCACGAGAAAGTCACAAGGACCTTCGGACTGGCTCTGTTCTAAATCAATGCTGGCTCTAATTTCGTGAAGGATTGCTTTCTCTGAAACAAGAGAATTGTATTCTTCACTAACTCTGCCTGCATCCACTTTGCTCTGTTCCATGGCTTTCTGTCCCTTAAGTTCCAGGTTCCCTTTTAGAAAGTGGCCTTTGATGGGTAAGATGCCGGGCACCCACATTCTCCATATTGCCCTCCACCTCTGTAAATCCAGCTGTGCCCTCCTGTGAGTCTCCAAGTATTTCCCTCACTATCTCTCCATGACCTTATCGTTTTGGTCTGGAATTCAGGAATGTCTCTGTGTCTGTCCAAAGTCCAGCCTAAACCCGTTCTACGATCTCATCCCCTCATCTGGTCCTGCGTGCCCTGGATTGGGGACACATTCGTTTGTCAGTTTGTCCTTTTGCCTTTCTTTGCTTCCTCTTTCCTCTGCCCCCCGCCCTCATTCTGTCATACAGTGAAGTCATCTTTCCTGTAAGAAATGGTGCTGGAGTTTCCATTCTGTTCACTAGAACTTTCTTGAGAGAAGGGAGTCATGGTACTTACGAATGTGTGAAGGAGCTCACAGAATGTAACTAGTGTGACCAAGGAGCTGAATTTTTATTATTTTTGAGACAGAGTCTTGCTGTTCAGTCTGGGCTGTACTTGAACTCACAATCCTGCCTCAGCCTCTTAAGGGCTGAGATTATAGGCATGTGTTCCCACACCTGGCTTGAAATGAGTTTCCATTTTATGTGGATTTTAAATGAACTTAAACTCAATTGAAATAGCCACGGGGAGCCATTGACTGTTGTGTGGGGAGGGCAGAGGCTGTGTTAAAGCAGGATCAGCTGTTCTGTTGAGCTCAGTGAGTTTTCTCCTTTGACTGAACTCTTCCTTTATCTCTCTGTGGAAACTGCCTCCTCACAGGGCCCCTGGAGGGTCTTGGCTGCAGAACTGAGGCTTTCCACTGCCCTTCTCCTTAATCGATGCCCTGTTGCCCTCCTGTGCCTCTCTTTATTCCTGCCTTCATGCCCGGCTTGGTGCCTTTCTTGCTGTGGGGATTCTGAAGTTGGTTTTTCCCCTCTCTCTTCCCCTCCTGGCCTTTTCTTTTCTCCATCCTAGCTTCAGGGTCAACTCAGAGCCACGGTCACATGCCTCCCACGGAGCCCATGTTCTCTCCATCTCTGTGAGGCCAACACTTCTTGTTCTTGCTTTGTGGATGGAGAGATTGGCGAGCGCAGGATAACTGGAGGCAGAGCTGAGACAGGAGCTCTGGCTGGCCCTGTGCTCTCCCTCCTCTGCCTTGCTCAGGGCCCTGACATGGTTATTTTATCACCCTGCCTTTCCTAACTATTTCCTTCCCCTTTAAATTTTTTTTTTAAATCTTAAACTGATTCAGATTTATGGAACTGCTTCGACAATAAGCTGAAAAGTTCTGATCTCTCTTTCAGCCGCATTCTGTAAATATTAGCTTCCGTCCACACTTGTTTTATCTTTCTGGCACTTTCTCCCACTCTCTCTCTGCACCTATTTGTGGATGGGTGTGCACACACACGCTTCGCTCGCAATTTCTCCTGTACCATGTCAGAGCAACAGGGAGGCAATGTACCTCTACTGCCCCAAATACTCAAGTATGTATTTCCTTCTTTTAAAAGGACATTAAAAAAATTACAGCAGTTGTCAAAATCAGGAAATTAAGTTTGAATCCGTGGTGTACTCTACAGATTTATCCAGATGTCCTAATAGTCCGTCATACAGAAGAAGAGGAAGCTGTTTTTAAAAGGCTCTGATGTAGGGGTCAGGATCCAATCTAGGGTTTAAAACAATCCATTTAGTTGTGTGTGTGTGTGTGTGTGTGTGTGTGTGTGTGTGTCCTGAATACAACCCCCTCAGTCGATATAGAGTTTCTTGTATGAATGTTTGTTTTCAGAGCTGACCACTTGGTATTGGATGGCCAGCTGATGTGCTCTTCCCTGGGGAAAACCCTCTCTCCCACTCCCAGCGTTCCTTAGTTACCTGTAGTTCTTTTCTGTAGATCTGAGACCTCATGGGCTTCCCCCATCCACTTTAACATTTGTGCAGTCATGTTGCTGAGATGTTCTGGGTGCAGCTTCTGACATTCCTGGGGGACACAACCTCATGGCAAGCGCCCCTCCCTGAAGTTCTGTCTTTTCTAATCTTCCCGGCCCCTCTTCCACAATATTCCTTGAGCTTACGTTGTAGATGTGTCGGTTGGGACTGGGCTCCACAAGTCTGCGTCTTGATTGGGTTTTTTGGGATGATCTTCATCTTTTTCAAAGTTTCCTTTTCTCGATGAGGGACGAGGGCCACATGTGTCTGGGAGAATCAGAAGACATCTTTAGAATGTAGCTGGGAATTATGCTGGTTTTGTAAAGTGGAAGTTGTAGGTTCTCCTCTAAGATCCTTGACTTCACTGGCCCTGGATAGTTAGTTAGGTATCCTGTACCAGGCACGATTTCCCTCTCATTGAATGCAGGTCACTTCTGTTTCCGCCATGTAGGGTCCAAGGATCAAACTCGAGTCATCAGGCTTGGCAGCAAGCGCCTTTACCTGCCCCTCCCCTTTCTAGAAAAGAGCTCATTCCAGGCTGCTCTCAAAACACAGGGCATCCTCCTGCCTTAGCTTCCTCCATCCTGGGATCCCCGGAGTGAACCACCATGCCAGGCTCCTCTGCTTAGGACTGGTGACTTTAGCTAACCCCTGCCCATCCCATTTCCCCCTCCCCCCCTTCTGACCGGTCCATTAAGAAGCATACATTGATGTGGAACTTTTGGTTGTCCTGCCTCAGGCTCAGTGATGCGGCTCTTTTGGCTCCTTTAATACTGGCCACTTCCCCCAGTTGTTTTGTCTTTTATGACCTTGACACTTAGGAAGGGTCCAGTCTGGGTGTGCTGCAGGCTGTCCTTTGGGCTTGTTGCTGTGCTGAGTGGGGACACTGCTTCCTGCTGGTTCCTGCTCTCATCCCCCTCTGGAGTCAGCTCTTGAACGCCAAGGCTGTGCTGACTCTGCTCCTTGTCACAGTCCCATGGGTGGCTTTCTGTCCTGTGTGGAGGTGTTTCTGTCACAACCTCCCTTACTTAGTCCCATCCTTCTGATCCCATGTCTTTCCTCCTGCAGAGGTCTGTGTAGGATGTGACTTCAGCGATTCTCCCCTCCTCACACCAACTGCTTTCCAGCAAGTGTGTATGTCCCCTTGTGCTTGCTCTTGGCTGCTAGTGACCATTTCCTCCACACTGCCCTCTCCTGACTTCCCTCAGACTGCCTCAGATCAACTACCCTGGAATACCCAGCTCAAATGCCTGTTCCTCATAGCCTGGTTCACAACTGCCCTCCCATCTGCCTGGTGGCTTAGCCTGGCTCCTGCTACTCCTGGTATTTCCCAGCTCCTTCGTTCTTGTTGGAGGCTTGCTAGCGTTACTTCTTGTTGACTAGAACATCCTGTAGGGTCGGGGTGGGGATGGGGGCACTCCATCCTGTTCAGCACTGTGGAAGCTCAGTGAATATTTGCTAATTAGACTAAGATATGTCTTCCTTTTTCTCATGTGTGTATGTGTGTGTGGTGTGCATATATGCATATTTGCATGAGTGTATGTGTGTATATGTATATATATCTTTCTCTCTCTCTCTCTCTCTCTCTCTCTCTCTCTCTCTGTGTGTGTGTGTGTGTGTGTGTGTCTGTGTGTGTGTGTGTGTGTGTGTGTGACTGTGTGTGTGTTTATGTCCATGTCTGTATGTGGACTCATTTTTAATTGTTCTTCTTCCACCTTACTCGTTGGAGAAGGCTCTCTCAATCAAACTCAGAGCTTGCTGATAAGGCTAGCAGGTTGCTCTTGGTATACCATCTCTACTTCTGAGGCAGGCATGATAGGTGGTCTGGCATTTATATGGGTTCTGGGGATCTGAACTTAGGTCTTCACTCTTGGGAGAGCAGGGCTTTAACCACTGAGCCCCTTCCCCACCCCACACTGCAGGATTGCTTCAGCCATTAAGCAAGCAAGTTCTCAGAATTACTGAGGATGTCTTTGGAATGGTTGGTGGATGTGGGACCTTTATCCCAAGAGTCGGGTAGGGTTTGCCTTAGATAGGATCTTTTAGCCAAGTGATAGACTGTGTGGATTGCCTGGAACCAATTTCACCCCCTTCCCCCACCACTCCCTTCCCTCCTTTTCCATCCATGTGTGATGTAAATGCATGTGTGTAGGTGTGTGGGCTCATGCCTGTGGAGGCCAAAACCTGATACTGGTATCTTTCCTGTTGGTTCTTACATGCTGAGGCAGCCTGTGAACTGAACTCAGAGTTTACTGATCAGCCGGTCCAGCTAATGAGCTTTCCCTGTGGATCTCCTGTCTCTCTCTTGTAGCCCAGGCTGGCTCCAAATTCATATGTAGCTAAGGATGCCCTTCACCTTCCCATCCTCCACCGTGGGCGTGCTAGTCGCAGTTGTGTATCACCACATCTACTTTTCTGATTCGGGGGATGGAGTCCAGGCCTTTGTTCACGGAGGCAAGCCTTCCACCAACTGGCACCTTCCCCAGGCCTTGGCAAGGTATCTCCACGCCGTGGGTGAAATAGATGTTTTCCCCTGATGAAAACGAGCACGTATGGTTGGGTAAAGATGAGTAGAGAAACTTAACAGCATATTAAAAATGGCCCGTGTGGTTCTTCACACCCCAAATGAGCAGCTGGAGGTGAGAAGGAATTCTTCCCCCGTTTCCTCCATGGAGCCCGAGACACCTGTTCCTCCGTCGCCTGCTCTCCCACCCCATCTCAGCTTTGTCTCCCACCATCTTCCTCTCAGTCATCATCCATCTCTTCTCCTTCCTTCCCTCTCTCGACTGCTAGCTGGTTCCTTCTGTGAATAACTTGGACTTCTTCCGTTCTCTACACGAATGGTTTTAGCTTTTGACTTCTTGGGTGGGGTCTCCCTTTTCTTTGGGGAGGTCAGTGAAATTTAATGAAATGTTAAACTCGCTGGCATGGCTGGTGTAGAAAAGTGGGAAAGTCTGTGTTCAGACAGCACCGGAGGTGGTTCAGCCACTGAGAGAATGCTGCCACAGGCTTGTCCTATAGAGAGCTAGGGCTCTGAGCAGCCAGAGCAAAGCTTCCACACTGACCAAGAAGGGTGCTGGTGCCCATGATCTCTATCTCTGCCAGATCCCAGATTTAGACTCTAGCCGGGTCCAGGACCACGAGGCGTGGGACCATCAAGCCTCCATCGGGGCTTCCTGAGGCTCAAGAGAAATCTTGAGGGTTCTGTCCATCAAGTCAGAGTGAGTCATACGATGGTGGACAGGAGGCAAAGAAGTGGGGTCCCTTTTCCATGACTTCCTTTTTAAATGTTTTGATAGCATAATAATTATACACTATATACATAATGCCATGTTTATTATGACATTTTTAGATATGTACATAATATATTTCCATCATATTCCTCTCTGCCATCATGCTATCTCCC
The DNA here is from genome assembly GCF_011064425.1 of Rattus rattus. Taxonomy (NCBI): domain Eukaryota; kingdom Metazoa; phylum Chordata; class Mammalia; order Rodentia; family Muridae; genus Rattus; species Rattus rattus. The sequence goes on along the minus strand of NC_046161.1, from coordinate 64,496,712 downwards.
CAACCCCCGCTGATTCTTTCCTCTTCTAGTGAAACCCACCTCTGCTTTCATGACTCTCACTCTCTTCTTGTGTGTGTGTGTGCATGTGTGTATGTGTGTGTGTGTTTATACATGTGTATATGTACATGTATGTGTGTCCATGTAAGCATGTACGTGTGTGGCATGTGTACCTTACCAGGAATCTTCTTCCCCCAGCAACGATCCTCAGACAGGATCAGGACCTCCTGAGTGCATCCCTCCTAGGAGAGGATGTTGAAGGTTCTGCCCTTGTGAGGGCACCCACAGCTGCTGTGGAGGCAACGGACCCATCATGCCCAGAAGTGGGCACTCCACACCCCTGCCCACTTTATCCAGCATGCGTTCTCACCACTTCTGGGTGATGGTGCCTGGGTCTTGGGGGGATGATACCAAGATGTCCCTTTTGCAACTGTGTATTTGCCAGTCATTTATTCTCAGCGCTTTGACCAGTTAGGAGTGTCCACGTTCACCACTGACGACGGAAGGAAGCTTCTCTGACTAAGCCGACTTGGCTTTGTGTAGGCGCTCCCCCATCTCCCTTCCTGCGTTCCCAAGCTCCTCACGACTCTCTAATATAACCCCAGATGAGGTTTGCAGGAAGGGGAGACCTGTTTGCTTTTTACTGTTGGGCAATTTTTGTTGTTTCTTTTCCATAGCTCAGTGGTTGACCAAGAGATCTTATCTTACTTTGCTTTGTGGTTCTGAGATGTGAACCCAGAGCCTCATGCATGCTTGGGAGGTAGCCCTACCACTGAGCTACTGGTCCCTCCTCTCACAGCCCCCTTGGCCTGTTAGAGATGTAGTTACTAGTGACGTGATTTTCAGAAAAGGAAAAATCTAGCAATATATAGTTATCTCTTTCTGTTACACCAGGAAAATGACTGAGAATGTGTTGCTTAAGAAGCATCAGATCGCTTGAATGAAGGCTTGGGAGTCTCCTGAAGCAACAACACCTCGCTTCTAGGGCGGTGTGCATAGGAGGTGGCTGGGTCTCTCAGGATCCTCCCTCTGGGTGCGGGGAGGTCTTCCCTGCTGAGTGGTGACCAGCTCCCAGCCCTCGCTGGCTTGTGGTGATGACACCCTCTGTGGATGAAGCTGCTGTAGGAGGGCAAGGAAAGCAGAGATCCTGCGGCTTGAATGCGGCTTAATAAAGAGTGTGTTTGTGTGGGAGAGAATGTGTGGGGGCTGCGTTTCAAATGATGGAATTCTTAAAATTGTTTAACTGGGAAGATGTTTTTCAGAAACCCCTGGTGCCTTGAGCTTGTTTTCCTGTTTATTTCATATTGCTTTTCCCCCTGTTTTTTTAATTAATCCCTGGAAGGGCTCAAGAGTCCTCCCCTGCACTCTCTAAATAGTTAAGAGTATTAATGTGCTGTGCTGAGCTGTGGTCACTTCAGATAGGGGGATCTCTGGGAAGGAGATTCCCCGGGCAGCCGGACAAGGGCAGTGGTGTCCTCTGAGTGCCCAGACAAGGGGATGAGGCTGGAGGTTGGGGGTTTCTTTCAAACCCATACCCTTAGCTTTTCAGTTAGAAAGTCAGGCAGGGTAGAAGCCCGAAAGCACACCCAGCCTTCAGCCTGCACGAGAACCACAAGTCGTGCCTTCCCCGCCCGTGGGTGAACCCTGCCGCAGAGCGGGTGTAGGTAGAGTTTATACCCAACTTTAATAATATTTCTTCAGCTCTAGCTGTTGCACTTGGCAGACTCCCTCCTTAACATTTGGTAATGTGTCTTCGCTAATGCTCGAAAGAAAAGCCACCAAATATAGCTGTTGAAGAAGTAATAGCAAGACATTTCTCGGGTGTGGCTGCACACTCGCAAGAGCACATGGGTTCGGGGTTGGGGGTTTAGCTCAGTGGGAGAGCGCTTGCCTAGCAAGCACAAGGCCCTGGGTTCAAATGAAAAAAAAAAGAATTAAAAAAAAAAGAGCACATGGGTTCCCTGCAAGGTGACCTGAAGGCTGCTGCCACACTCAAGCTGGAGGAGCATCTTGAGTCAGCCACTTGGGTAGAGCACTCTCTTAGTCACGGCTCCATGGTCGAGAAGAGACACCATGACCAAGACAACTCTTATAAAGGATAACATTTACATTTAACCGAGGGTTGGTTTGCAGTTTCATCGCCTTACTCCATTATCATAGAGGCAGGAAGCACGATGTGGTGCTGGGGAAGCAGCTGAGAGCTACATTCTGCTCTGTAGCCAGAGAGAGAGAGAGAGAGAGAGAGAGAGAGAGAGAGAGAGAGAGAGAAACTAGGTTTGGCTTGCCTTTTAAAACTTTGAGGGCTGGGGCTTGAGATGTAGCTCAGGGGTTAAGAGCACTGGCTGTTCTTCCAGAGCACTCAGGTTCAATTCCCAACACTTATATGACCTTCAAACCTGTCTATAGCTCCAGTTCCAGGGGGATCTAACACTCTCATCCACATAGGCAAAACATCAATGCACGTAAAATAGAAAGAAGTAAATCATAAAAACAAATAATAAAACTTCAAAGGCCCCACCCCCGTGAAATGTCTTCGGATAAGGCCACACCTCCTAATCCTTCTCAAACAGGGCCACTCTTTGGTGACTAAGCAGGCAAGCAAATGAGCCTATGGGGGTATTCCTATTCAGATCACCACAAACACTTCAGTGGTTAAAAGGACTGGCTTTTCCTCCTTAAAGAAATAAAACAGCAGATGAACCTGTATTTATGAGCATCTGTGAAGAGGCACAAAGCCGGCCTCCTAAGAGTTACCGACTCCTATAGGATGCAGGCCCTGCTGCCCTAAAGCCCCTCAGTTGGGAAGACACCATCTACAAACAGTTCAAATAAACAATAGAGACTCAAATTGCATTTCAAAATAGCTGTTATTAATAGATGAGAACAAAGCCGACCTATTTATATATTTTTTTGCCGGGATTCTCCTCAAAACACTGGTGAGTGGGCTAACGAAGCAACCACCAACTGTTTCTCGCACTCTGGGGGTTTGTTTGTGAATCCACCTGACCTGACAGAGGCCACTCACTATTGCTTGCGAGGCCAGGAAACGTTTTTAAGCATCCTAAATATTTATTGTAGATTTAAAATTTTCACTCTATGTCTATGATGTCCGACCTGCCTGTGTGTATGTTTGCCCATTGCGTTCATGACCTGGTTAATCAAAGGGGGTCGGATTCTCAGGAACTGGAGTTATGGATGGTTTTAAGTTACTATGTAGATGCTGGGAACTGAAACCAGGCCTTCTACAAGGGCAACAAATGCCTTTCACTGCTGAGCCTTCTCTCAAGGCCCCTGCCCCTTTATTTGAGATTGGGTCTTGTGTCCCTTAGGTTGGCTTTGAACTCACTGTGTAGTCAGGGATGACCTAAAATTCCTGATTTCCTTTCCTTCACCCCGGTGCTAGGCTTGTAAGAGTGCCCTACCACACTGGGTTTTGCTGTGCTAGGGGTGGGATCCAGAGCTTCTGCATGCTTGGCAAACGTTCTACCAACCGAACTATCTCCCTAGCCCTCTGAAACTCAATTTTGTGAATCAAAAAGAGATCCTCCCTCACCTGTCTGGCACATTGGCATTCCCGCTGTGAGTGCAAGAGAACCAAGGGAAAGAAAACAAGTTTTGCCCAGTGGGTTCAAAGTCAATTAATAGGAGGCACTGGAGATGCCTGCCTGCGACCTTACAAGCCCATCACCCCCAGTGGATTGGGGGAGCTTTTAAAATGATGTGGGTGGCACCTCCAAGCTGCTGTGTCTGTGCCATATGCCCAGGTCCCCATGGGCAGGCAATCCAGGCCACAGTCACAGCTGCGACTGTGATAGCGACACCAGACTTGAGTCTCATAATGTGCCCACAGGAGAACGAGAAGGTAAAGCTGACAGCATACTGTTCTAATTGAGTCGCATTGTCTTCTAAACGCAGAACGAGGCTTGCTTCTCCGTTGGTTTTTTTTTTTTTTTACAGCCTAAGGTGAGCCGTTTCTACACTTGCTGCTGCTCGTGGGTTCATTGTTTTATTTGAGAGGTGCTAGTTCAGATTTTTGTAATTGTGAAAATAACATGCTTATTAAAGTATTTCGAAAATGAGAACAGAATAAAAATATGCTTATCGCTATTGGTTACATTTTGACAGCTATTTTTCTACTGTTTCTAAAATGTGCTGGAGAACAGGACGAGGGGGTGCACACCTGTCATTCTAGCACCCAGCCACGCAGGGAGATTGAGGGTTTGAGGCCACCCTGGGCTCCATAGCAAATTATTTGCCACCTTGGACTAAATTGAGAGAGCCCATGTCAAATGAGGAAGCAAACAAAATTACTGTCATAACAAACCTTTATCCTGCTCTTTCCAGGGTGGTGGAAGGGGGATTTCTGAATTTCTGGGGTTGATGTAGGGTCTAGACAGTGTCAAGGTGTGATTAATGGCACCTGCCATTGTCCAGGTATAGGTAAAGCTGTGTGTCTTGGTTGTGAGGACACACATGCCTCACAGATCATGTATAGTCCCCTCCCCTCCCCACAACCCGCCCCACCCAAGCCTCAATGACACCTCTGTTCTTGAATATGCTGGGCTGGGAGTTTTAATTTCTCTCCCAGAATGGCTCACCTGGTTTCCAAACTTCTGATCTTGGGATGGGGCAGGTAAGCTAACCAAAGAAGGAGCCAGGCCTGATTCCTTGTTCTAGCCTGTTGTCTGAGGCCCGTTGGGAACATGGGCAACTATGGCTGTTTGTGGTGGTCTTTCCTCAGTCTGGTCAAGCTGGACGTGTTGACTTTGGCCATTAGGCATCTTGGCTTGCTTGAGTTATATAGACCTCATCCAAAGTGGTCCTATCCAGATACTGCTCACTCACACCACAGAGGCAAATCCAGCAATCTGGTCCAGGGGAAGCAGAGTGGGGTGTGAGAGATAAGAGAAGACAGACATAGCATTTAAAAGTAGTCTCACACTGGGACTGGTGGTATAGCTCGGTTGGCAAAATGATTGCCTAGAATAACAAAACCGCACGTTGGATTCCTGTGCTCTGTGTAAACCAGGGGTAGTGGTGAATATTCGTAATGTCAGCACCCTGAGGTAGAAGCAAGAGATCAGAAGTTCAAGGGCATGCAACACAGTGAAGTTGAGGCTGCTTTGTGCCACATGAAGCTGACCCTGAAGCTGTCTTTAAAAAATAAAAAGGCTTCAGAGCCTGTCCCTCCTGAGGATCCAGCCAATATTTTATACACAGCCACCAAACCTAGGCAATATTGATGAAGCCAAGAAGTGCATGCTGACAGGAGCCTGATATAGCTGTCTCCTGAGAGGCTCAGCCAGAGCGTGACAAATACAGAGGTGAATGCTAGCAGCAAACCATTGAACTGAGAATGGGGTCCCCGTTGGAGGAGTTAGAGAAAGGATTGAAAGAGCTAAAGGGGTTTGCAACCCCATAAGAACAACAATACCAACCAATCAGAGCTCCCAGGGACTAAACCACCATCCAAAGACTATATACATGGACAAACCCATGGCTCCAGCTGCATATGTAACAGAGGATGGCCTTGTTGGGCACCAATGGGGAGAAGCCCTTGGTCCTGCCAAGGCTGGACCCCCCAGTGTAGGGGAATGTCGGGGGGGGAGGGGGAACACCCTCATAGAAGAAGGGGAGGAGGATGGGATAGGGGGCTTATGGACAGGAAAGTGGGAAAGGGAATAACATTTGAAATGTAAGTAAAAAATATCCAATAAAAATAATTAAATGGCCCATGGTCTCTATTAGAATAAAATTTCAAAAACTAAAAACAAACAAACAAACAAAAGGCAATAAAACAAAATCCAAAGTAGTCTCGAGTCTGTTCAAGTCTATGTGTGGAGAAAAGTGACTGTGGTGTCAGATAGGAAGGGGGAACAGGAAATTGCCGGCCTGGGCACAGGGCAGGACGGTGATTTAGTTTGCTCTTAGGTCTCCTACCTTGGGCATCTGTGCTAGGCCAGGTTAGGATGACTTTCCCCAGAGTGAGCAGGAGAACCATGCAGGCATAGCATTGGGGTCGTGATAGAAAGGATGGAAAATGTTCAGGATCCTTAAAACTCCGAAGTTAAAAACAAAGACAAAAAAATCTCCGACGTTAAGAAGGTTGACCAGATAGCCCAATGGCTAAGGCTATTTGCTTCCAAGTCCAGTAAAACCTCAACTCAACAAACAAACAAACAAACAAACAGAAACAAAACAAAGAACCTTCCCAAAATAAAGGCAAACCTCGGGGAATTATAACACAATCAGAGTAACAAAAATGACCCTGACTTGTCTGATTACGATGTAGAGCCACTGGGTCAGAGATCTGATCAATTAATGAATGAGAGATGCCTGAGTCAAGGAGGTGCCCTGGAGCTGACAATGGGAAGATCTGGAACTACCACCTGGGAATTCCGGGACTTTACCTAGTGATTGATTATCAGCCTCTTATTTAGCTACTATAGAGATCCCTTGCACGATTGTAGCAAAGAATCCTGGTGCAAACCACCCAGAACAGATTTTTGAAGCATCCATGGAAGGTCACCGGCCCCAAGCATGTGTTGATGTGTGTTATGAACTCATGTCACAGGGAGTTTCATATCATGGAGTCAGTGACAGATAATAGGAAGGGTTGAGGCTGTCTGATAGTTGGGAGTGTCCTCTCTTCCTTACCAAAGTTCATCTGGTTGAGATTTCTGTAGTTCAGGCATGTGGGTGGCATCAGTGGTGAAGGGGATGATGAAAGTCTACGTTCGGTCATAGGTTTGTACCGATAATCTCATCACTGCCCGAAGTTCTGATGGGGATGCCAGACATACATAGATGGCTCCTAATAGAGACCCAATGAGTTTTAAGATGGGCTGTCCCATTAATGAAAACCTCACAAAAGTGTCACATAACCTTAAAGGTGTAAATGCTCTCTGATTCCAAACCTCCACATGGGCTTAATTCCACTTTGTCTAAATGGTAGAAGTTCTTAACTTTGGCACCTAAGGACTGGTTGAACATCATAGCTTGTTTGACATGAGTTACTTTTCTTTTTTTCTTTAAATGTAATTTGTTTAAATTTTAAAGTTCTTTGTCTGGGAAAGTGAAATGTTCACAGTTTGAAAGTCTAAAAATAAAACACCGGAGAATTGATGCCAAAACAATGGTGTCAGTCAGAAATGCTTCCTCCATCCATGTTGGGAATAGGACTAATTACAGAGTCAGCTCGTGGGTACCAGGACTCATTGTTTTAAGCCAATTAACCACAGGCTTGAGAGACCTATGTTCTAAAAATCTTTTTAAAACTCCACTTTTCTGATGAGTTACGACAGCCAAGTATCGTGCATATGTAGGATTTGGTATGAATGGTCATGTCTTACATATGTAGGATTTGGTATGAATGGTTATGTCTTACAATGGAGTGTTTTTAATCAAGCATATCCATGCCATTCTCTTGGTGGGTAGATGGGTTCCCCCACATCAGCTTCCATGAAACACGCATTGTTTCTATTTCAGATTCATTTAGAGGCATGTGCTAATTGCTCACCCAGATCAGATCGGCTAAGGTGGTTTATTGAAAATTTCTACAGAGATATGTACAAGATTGAAATCTATTAAGGAAATTGCTTTTGGAACTGGGGGTGTGACTGGTGGGGCACAGTATGTGTGAAGAGTGGTTTCTAACCTCAGGATAGTTTTCAAGCACAAGATGAGGAAATTTCTGGAACCTCCATTTGATGGCCCTTGTTGCTCTGTCTGGTAAGGATCAGCTCATTTTAGAAGCATTTCAGTTTCCCAGGCTCGTTTCCCCTTCTTGGGAAGCATTTGCTGTTTATTTCATGTGTAAAGTCAAAAGCACTCACAGCTACAGCCGATCAGTGTTTCCACACAACTTACTAGCCTCCTGGTAGCTTAAACAAGCAGAGTTTGAGGTCCTTTGAGTTCTAAGTATAAACTGTCCAATAATTTAGCACTTATTGTATTTTTTCCAACAGATGTGAATTATTGAAAAGAAAATGGCCCAACAGGACACCGTACTTCCTTCTCTTGTCAACCAGGAAGGGTATACTATCTGGAAAATATGCATCTAAGGTATAATTTTTCTTTCCACCAATTTCACAAAGGTTGCTAGAGGGTGTGAAGGCCATGCATGATAGATGATGCCTTGTGGCCATTGCATTGTAAAGGATCATTTTATTTAAGTGCAAGAAGAGCATTATTGGTCCCCTTCATGGCTCCTGTAGACCACTTCATGACCTCAAAGGGAGAGATTTCACAGTGGCCCTGCAATAGACTTGAACCTTCCTGCCATCAGTAAAATCACTGTGGATCTTGAGGCAAATGCTCCCATTAGTTCTTTGAAATCAGAAGTTGCTATTGGATGCCAGTGGGGAAATACTGCTCTCAAAAATACATCGCATAGTTCACACATTATAGGTTCTTTCTAAAAATGATCCATCATTTAAAGAGCGAGGTGACCTCACAGCCACATCTGATTTTCCTGGCTCATTTTGAAATATCATTTTGACAGCAAACAACAAAAAACCCAAACAACAACAAAACCAGACATCATTTCCAGATGGTCTTTTTATGTGTGAACAATATCATGGTACCCCAGGGGACATAGTAGCTCTCCAGAGTCCCCAGCCCTCCTGATTATAGCCTGTGTGGTGTTTGGCCTTCGTTTCTGATTCTACCTGGTCCCTGTAGGCATTGGAGCTCATAATCAGTGCTTTATGGGAAGGGAGAAGGAAGCAGGGGTCAGCTTAATCTGGCTATCACAGCTAATATGGGGGAGCCATGGTGTGTCCATTCTGCCAGCCTCCTGCTTCTTGGGGATCACAGAGCCTGCCAGCAGCTCATGTAATTCCATGGGCATAATCACCTTAAAATCCTGTCTAGCTCCCAAAGAAAACTCTTTTAGGTAGAAACTTTTCTTTGTGTCCCGTTTAGCTTGTGCTAGCAGAACATTTGTATTTCCTTCTTTGGGGGGGGTCTTAAATCTGGCTTGGATGATTATCTTCTCCCCGGCATCTTTGAACAATGTGACTCCCTCCTGCAGGCGAGTGAGGACCATGCCCCGACACAGCCAGTCCCTGACCATGGCACCCTACTCTTCTGTGAGTCTGGTGGAGCAGCTGGAAGACAGGATCCTCTGTCATGAGAAAACCACAGCAGCACTGGTGGAGCATGCCTTCCGCATCAAAGATGACATCGTCAGCAGTTTGCAGAAGATGCAGAATAAAGGAGGAGGTGACCGCTTAGCCAGGCTGTTCTTGGAAGAGCATATCAGAAACATAACCGCCATTGTGAAGCAACTGAATCGGGATATTGAGGTAAGGGATGTGCAAACCAGTGGATCGTCTCCCAAGACCTGGTCCATGTCAGGTTGCCCAAGTCTTAGTCTCAGCTGTCACACAGTCTTGTATGCATGCTTTTGTGTGTGCATGCTCATGTGTATATGCATATGTGTACTTATGTATGTAGTCACCCACTCATGCATGAACAGAAGTTGACTTTGGGTTTCTCAAAGCTATGGCTCTCCACCTGTCCTAACTTCATTTCTATCGATGTGATGAAATACCCCAACAAAAAGGATCTTCGGAAACAAATGGTTTATTTTAGCTTACAATCCCAGGCTACTGTGCATCATTGTGGGGAAGGTAAGGCGGAGACTTCAAGCAGTTAGCCACATTGACACATCCACAGTCAAGAGCAAAGAGAAATGAATTCATGTATGCTGCTCTGCTGTCCAGTCAGCCCGATTTCTCCATTAATTCACAACCAACCACCCACAGTGGATTGGCTCTTCTCACATCAATTAACCAAAACACCACCCCCACACACACACACACACACACACACACACACACACACACACACAGAGGAGAGAGAGAGAGAGAGAGAGAGAGAGAGAGGCTCACAGCTAAACCAATGAAGACAGTCCCTCACTGAGGCTCTTCTCCTGTGATTCTAGGCTGTGCCAAGTACACAATTAAACCATCTATGGCCATTAGGCTTAGGTTTTTAAAAACCTACTTTAATCAGGGTTCTTAAAGGCTTCAACCTCCCTTCTAGCCCACCACCCACCAGAGATAGGGGGAAAGAAATGTTAATAAGAAATGGGGGTTGTAAACTTATTTAGAAATAGTTTTGGGGGGGCAATTCCAATCTTCACTGTCAGCAGTCCAGTCCACTAGCAAACACCAAACTTGAATCAGTGGCAGCAGCTTGATCCATAAGAAACAAGAGGTGGAAGAGGCAAGAAGCAGGCGGAATAGGAGCAGCCGGAACACCACCACAAGTTCTTTGTTGCTTTTCTCTCTACGAAGTAACAGCAAGCTAAGATCAGTGAGGAGAGCAAGGCGAACCATTGTCGGAGCGTCGTCAGCAAAGCCCAACGAAAACCAGCGAAGAGTTGCAAAGTGAACCAAGAGAGCATCGTCTGCTGTCTGTTGGGTCATACCTATACCCTTTCCAAATACCACGTGTCCTCTCAAGCATCCGCTCCAGCAAAAACATCACATGCTCTTTCACCAGGCAAATTCCAGAAAAACACCACATGTCTGTTCTCAGCAAAACATCCTCTCACGTGTTTGCTTCAGGAAAATGTCCTCTACTAAGACAGTTTCCAGAAAAACATCATACGGCACAACTGAGTCTTCAACAAGACCGGAAATTCCCACTTCACACCACCCTACTTTGTGAGACAGGGTCTCTTCCTGCCTCTGAAACCGACCTTTTTGCCTAGATTGGCTCTGGTCAGCAAGCCTCAGAAATCGGCCGTCTCTGTCTCCCGGCTTTGGGCCTACAGTACACACCACCATACTTGGCTCTTACTTGGATACTGTGGATCCAAACTCAGCTCAGCAGTTTGCACAGCAGTTACTTAAGGAACTGAATCACCTCTCCAGCCCGTCCTCCTTTTTGTGATGTAAGCTCACCATAGCATAGGCTGGCTTTGAATTTGCAACTTGCATCAATCCTCCTGCCTCTGTCTAACCAATGCTGGAACTTCAGACACTTGGCACTAGACCTGAGCTGTCTATCTTGTCTATTATTTATTTATGATATATAAATAAATATACTGATATATATATATATATATGCTGTCTTTAGACACACCAGAAGAGGGCATCAGATCCCATTACAAATGGTTGTGAGTCACCATGTGGGTGCTAGGTATTGAACTCAGGACCTCTGGAAGAGTAGTCAGTGCTCTTAACCACTGAGCCATCTCTCCAGCTCCTGTCTTGTCTATTACTACTAGATATTTTTAGAACAGGATCTTATATAGCCCAGGCTGGCCTTGACCTCTATGTAACCAAAGACAACTTTAAACTCCTCATACTTCTGTTTCTACCTCTTAAGTGCTAGGTTATAGGTGTGTGCAACTCTGCACAGTTTTGTGGTGTTCGGGGGACCTACGCTAGGCTCTGGTGCATGCTGGGAAAGCACTCCATCAACTCTCCAACCCCAGATTTACTTTAGGACAGGGTCTCATGTGTTCCAGCTCGCTATGTAGCCAAGGCTATCCTTGAACTCCTGATCTCCCTGTTTCCAAGTTCTGGATTAAGACTGTGCACCACAGGCTGGAAAGATGGCCCAGCAGTTAAAGCACTTGCTGCTCCTCAGAAGACCTGAGTTTGGTTTCTAGCACCCACATGGTGGCTGACAACTTCTAGTACCTCCAATTTCAGGGGGTTCGGTGCCCTCTTCAGGCCACCTCATACACCATGCAAGTGTACATTCAGGCAAAATACTTACAAGCTAAAGATAAATAAACCTCTAAAAAAGAATACTTTGCCTTGCGTCTTATTTTTACCTTTTTTTAAAGTTACAGATTTTACTTGTGTGTGTGTTCACGTGTGTGAGTGCATGCACCATGGTGCATGTATGGAGGTCAGAGAGCGCTTGCAGCCGTCAGTTCTGTCCCTCCACCATGTGAGACCCGGGGCTTGAACTCAAGTCATCGACCGTAGCAGCAAGCACCTTTACCTGCTGAGCCATCTCGCCAGCCCTGCCTTGTCTATTCTTAATAATCGCCAAGGAGACTGCTGGCAGGAACAGCAGAGTTATATTAAACTTCCTGCAGCATTCGATGGCAATTACTGTCCACGCTGTTTGTGTTTAGTCTAAATTTACCTTGCTGGTTATTAAATCACTTTGTTTGGCTCTCGGGGGAGAACTAGACAAAAAGTTTTCCTGTAAACCCTTTCACACCTCTGAAGACAGTTAGTAACTCTGTTACCACAACAGCCCCGGCTGCTCCGGAGGAAATACTTCTGGGCCGAAGTGATTATACAGCTCATGTTGTATTATTCAGGCGACCGACATGGGGTTAAGACGAGGCCAAGATTGTCTATCCTTAGAACCTGCACGTTTATTTCTAAGTTCGAATAACCACAGGGCAAATGCAAGTCAGTTCCGAAAGCTTAAGTGTGACACATTAGACACGGCCTGGGCTTCCGTCCCCACACAAGGTCAGTGTCTTTGACATGCAACTTTCAGCAATGTGAATAAAAGGTGGATAGCCAGACGGGGAAACCTTCGTTCCCTGTTGGGTGTTGAGTTTTAATCATGCTTCTCTAGACAGATTTGTGTTTTTGTTTATTTGGAGGCAAACTCTCATGGGGCCTAGGCTGGCCTTGAAGTTCCTAGTAGCCTAGGATTGACCTTCTATCTCTACCTCCTGTGTGCTGGCATTGCAAGTGTGTACCGCCACACTCTGTTTCCATAGCAGCAAAGAGCCCGGGCGTCATGCACGCTAGATCAGCACGAGCTAATTGAATTACATCTTCCAGACCCTGAATCTGGATTTTTTTAAAAATAGCTTTATTGAAGTATAATTTATTTACCGCAAAAACTACCTACCAGTATACAAATTAAATGAGTTTTAGTAAATTTGTAAGATTGTACAATTAACACCAATTTTAGAACATTGCCGCTATCCCTTCCCTGAATTCATAGGAAACTGTAGCCCTCCCCCCAGCATCAAGCAATCTTTCCTGTATACGTACTCACTCCACCCTCCTCCTCCTCCCTCCCTCCCTCCCTCCCCCCTCCCTCCCTCCCCTCCTCCCTTCTTTCCCTTTCCTTTCTCCTTCTCTCTCTCTCTCTCTCTCTCTCTCTCTCTCTCTCTCTCTCTCTCTCTTCTCTTTCTTTCTGACAACATCTCCATGTCCCAGGCTGGCCCAAAACTCATTACGTAGCAGAGAGACCATGTATAGCGCTTTGCACATGCTAGGCAATGCTCTCCCCTTTGAGCTGCTTCCCCAGCCGGCATGTTAATGCTAGTGAAGTCCACCTCACTTTGTTTTTCTTGTCTATGGTTCAAGCTTTTAGTGGTGTGGCCTAAAACCTGTTTGATTACTAACTCAAGGTTGCAGGGGCTCTCTGCTGTGCTTTCTGCCAACGCTTAGATTTTGTGACTCGCTCTGAGTTAGCATTGGTAAATGGGAGAGGTGAGGTGAGGTATTTTCTAAGTGGAACAGACTGTGAGCTTCTCAGGTAAAAGCTTGCTCTATTCATCTTCCCATTGTTGAAGCACAGTGCTGGAAGGCAATTGGGAAGGCTGTCTGGGTCATTCGTGCTGCTGTAGAAAAGTACCAGAGAGTGGTTGACTTATAAAGAACAGGAATGTATTTAATATGTGCGTGCACTTGTGGTAATGCATTTGTGTGTAGGTGGGTGTGACAGCCTGTGGGGCCGAAAGGGAACCTTGGGTGGTCGTTCTCGTCATCCCTCAAGCTCTGGACTTCTCATTTTTTTTCTGAGGGTCTCTTACTGACCTAGAGCTCCCCAAGTCGGGTAGGTTGGATGGCCAGTGAGCCCCAGGATTCCTTTTGTCCCTATCTCCCCAGGGTTGGGATTTCAACTACTCGACTACCATGACCAGATTTTTTTAATGGATTGTGGGGACCAACCTTACGTCTTCATGTTTCAAACAAATACTTCAGGGACTCTGCTATCCCCCCAATTTCCCCAGGTCCTTTAAAAACAGGCCCAGGATCCATTCTTTCTAAAGAATTGTTTATTTACTTTATGTATGTGTGTACACTGTTGCTGTCTTCAGACACACCAGAGGAGGCCATCAGATCCCATTCCAGTGTGGCTACTGGGAATTGAACTCAGGACCTCTTACCCACTGAGCCATCTCTCCAGCCCCCCAGAATCCATTGTTGAAGGTGCTGTAACTCAGACAGCTTCCCACTGCTGTGATCAAGACTGAGCTTGGAGCTGGGAGGGGACACCATTACTGAACCCAGAGCAAGGCTTATGGAATGAGTAGAGTGGAGGCAGGTGTCTGGCTGCTGCAAATGCAATGGTGCCTCCCTTTCCTGTGAGCCATAAACGTGACCCACACTCAGAAGCTCATCAGAAGGAGTGCTGAGGCTAAAAACATCCCCACTCCCCAGTGTGCTCCTTTCCCTTCTCCATTTTGCCTCTTGGGAGCTCATCTTGAACCTGAACTTCTATTTCTTTGTCTGTGTTTAAGACACCATCTCTTGTAACCCAGGTTGGCCTTGAAGTAGGTCTATAGCAGAGGATGACCTTGAACTGGTGGTCCTCCGGCCTCCATCTCCCAGGTACTGGCTGCACAACTCAGAGGGTAACTTTTCAGACTTAGCTTTGTAAACTCAGAGTGCTAAGGGCTGGGGATGTAGCTCAGTTGATAGAGAACCAGCCTAGTGTGCGGAAGCTCAGGGTTGGATCTCAAATACAACAGAAACCGGATGTGGTGGTGCACACCTATAATCCCAGCACTTGAGAAATAGAGACAGGAAAAATCAGTTCAAGGTCATCCTTGACTGTATAACAAGTTTAAAGTAGGCCTTGGTTCGTAAGGCCCTGTCTCAAAAAAAAAAAAAAAAAAAAAAAAAGCCAAAAAAAAAACCAAAGTTTCAGTTCAGCAGTGTAGTGAATTTGAAATCAGTTTGTTTTCTATAAGGTCAAAAATACATTTCATGAAATGATGTCTCTGGCTTCAGCCAGACAGCACTCTCCTTTTCCATTCCCGTGAATTTTTGGAGTGTACACATTTTGCAAATGAAAAGACGCTTTCTTTTGTAGAGGTGGAAAACTGAATAAAATCTAATTTGGGCAGAACATTTACTTTGCGTCTCTGAATGTTTACTTTCTTGTCACTTGTAATAATTATGCATCACGTCGAAGGAACAGCAAGGAAATTTAGACACTTCAGATCCCACTGTGGAATACAGTTATATGGATTCGGATATATTTTTAACCCGAGCACGTCTGCCCAGACACATCTAAAATGAAGAAGCTTGATGAGACATTCAAAATGCCGTGCTACAGCCAAACTTCCTCAAATGAAAATCAGGACTGTGTTAGTCAGCTCAAGCTGCTATGACAAATTACCACAGGCACAACTGGCAGAGATGTATTGCGTGCTGTTCCAGAGAGTTGGAGGTTCAAACTCCTGGGTACCTTCATGCATCTGCGCACACACACACACCTGAACACACACACATACACACACCCCTGAATACACACACACACACACACACACCCCTGAACATACACACACACACACCTGAACACACACACACACACACACACACACACACCTGAACATACACCCCTG
Source organism: Rattus rattus (assembly GCF_011064425.1). Taxonomy (NCBI): domain Eukaryota; kingdom Metazoa; phylum Chordata; class Mammalia; order Rodentia; family Muridae; genus Rattus; species Rattus rattus. Next base: position 64,481,135 of record NC_046161.1, on the reverse strand, counting down.
CACACACACACACACATACACACACGCACACACACCCCTGCACATACACACACACACACACCTGAACACACACACACACATACACACACCTGAACACACACCCCTGAACACACACACCCCTATACATCCACAGGCCCCGCTTCTCGCCATCACAGGAGATAGCAGAAGCAAGCTCTTTTCTATTTACTATTTACTATTTTTTTTTTTTTTTTGGTCATGGAGTCATATGATCCACGCTGGTCTCAAACTTGACACGACAACTTGAGCTCCTAAGCCTTCTTCTTTCTCCTCTGAGTGCTGGAGTAACAGGTGTGCACCGCCATGTCAGGTGTGTGCAGTGTGATGCACTCATGTATGAAATGGTATGGTTTGTGCCAGGCTGCTGCGTCCCCAGCCCACCTGCTGTCACATTGGTGCAGTGCTCCATATGGAACCCAGATCTTTTCAGGAATCCTATGTGTTAGGATTCTTATCCCTATAGCCTGCTTATATTCCAAAAAGGTTAGGATTTCAATATAGGAATTATAGGAGGACACAATGCTGGAATCCTAAAAGGAGCTCTTTGTTTCCCAGCAACATAAAATGGGATAGTAGGGTGGTTGGAAAGATGGCTCAGTACTTAAGAGCACTTGCTACTCAATCATGAGGATCAGAGTGCAGATCCCAGCAGCCATATGAGGTGGCTTACAACTGCCTGTAATTTCAGCTTCTGGACACCTGCATGCACCCACACACATACACACACCTGCACACACACACACCTGTACACATACACCTACACACCTGTAAACACCTGCCCACACACCTGCCTCCACACACCTGCACACATCTGCCCACACCTGCACATACACACCTGCACACACACCTGTATACACCACCTACACACCTGCACACATCTGCCCACACCTGCACATACACACCTGCACACACACCTGCCCACACACACCTGTACACACCTACACACCTGCACACATCTGCCCACACCTGCACATACACACCTGCACACACACCTGCCCACACACACCTGTACACACCTACACACCTGCACACATCTGCCCACACACACTTGCACACATCTGCCCACACCTGCACATACACACCTGCACACACACCTGCCCACACACACCTGTAGACACCTACATACCTGCATACATCTGCCCACACACACTTGCACACATCCACACACACTTGCACATACACATCTGTACACACATCTGCACACACCTACACACCTGCACATATCTGCACAATACACCTACACACCTGCACACATCTGCTCACATACACACCTGTGCCCACGCCTGCCCCCCCCCACATAATCAAAATTTTAAAAATCTTTTTGAAAGAATCAAGTTATTATTACACAGGATAATAGTAGTAAGAAAAGATGATAAGTGCATATTTAAGATGATGAGACATTGATGTATTCAGGTTGTATGCAAAGATGTGGTAGGCGTATTTGTGCCAGAGAGCTGGATTCTTACTGAGTTTCTATGTAAATTGCGTGGCTCTTTGTTATTTTTTTTATTAACGTTTTATACTTTTCAGTTCACTCTAAAGTTTTACTGGGTATGGTTCTGTTATAATCATGACTGTAGCTAAGGCTGGTGTTGACATCTGAACTGCACTCCAGTGAGGTGAGAGATTTGGCTCCTAGACTTCCTGTATTTATCTGACAAGGGAATTCCAGCCTGCAGCGGAGAGGGCTGGCTCCAGTCTAATCCCTGTTAGGGAGATTTGGGGGTTTGTTACCACACCCCCACAAAAAACATCAGAAGTGGAGGACCCTGAGGTTTGAACCTAGGACCCTGCACATGCTAGGCAGCTGCTCAGCCCCTGCTATGTCCTCAGCCCTCCCGCCGTGTGCCGCTTCCTGGTTTCCTTTGTGTGTACAGGCGCTTGCATGTCTGTGAATCACGTGCCTGGGGCCCACAGAGGCCAGAAGAGGGCATCGGATCCCCAGTAACTGGAGCTACAGGTGGTTGTGAGTGTCTGTGTGGATTCTGGACGAGTAGCCAGTGCTCTGAGCCATCTCCCCAAATCCATGCTGCTCTTGCTCTACTCCCTGGGCCTGACTCACGAAGAGGAGACAGACACAGGCGAGTGCTCAGCGGCCGTTCATCCTGTTGACAGCATTTTGAGTGCAAATAATTTTTTTAACACTTTATAAGTTTTTGAGAATTTTAGACATATTTCCTGTATTTAAATATCATTTCTACCCCACCTCATCCCTTCTCCAACTCCTCTGATGTCACATCTCACTCCCTCTCAACTTCATGACTTTTCTTTAATTATTATTACTGTTACATATACGTGTGTGTGTGTGTGCACAGACAGGCACAAAATTGGCTGAGTCCATTGAGTATCGCACAAATTAATTTTTAAATAGTATATGGTGTCTACTTTGGCATTTCTTATTACATTTATTTTGTTTATCTTTATGTGTGTGTGTGTACAGTTTGGAGGTCAGAGGACAGCTTTCAGGAGTCTGTTCTTTCTTCCTACTATGTGGGTTTGGGGAATTTAATATAGATCGTCAGGCTTGGTGGCAAGCACCTTAACTCCCGAACTATCTCCCTCCCCCAACATAGAAATATATGTTCAAATGTGTATATGTGTGTGTGTGTGTGTGTGTGTGTGTGTGTGTGTGTGTGTGTGTGTGTGTGTAATGTCTTGTGTAGCCTAGGCTAGTCTCGATCCCTCTCTACAACCAACGATAACTTTGAACTTTTAATCTTCCTATTGACAACTTCAGATTACTGGTATTACAAGTAGGAGTCCCAGATTTTGTTTTTATTGTGGTTGAAATTGAACCCAGGACTTTTTGCTGCACCAGGAAAGTAGTCTACCAACTAAGTAACATCCCTGCCCCTGCCCCCTAAACACTTCATCCTGTCTGGTTTATCTTTGAGGTCCTGATCACCAACGGGACAATGATAAATTATGAACCTTCTTCTGGAAGACCAGGCCTGAACCGTAGAGCTAGGAGCTCCATTAATGGGTAATAAATTTAGGGTGAGGCAGGGAACTGTTGGAGTGACAGGAGCTGACATATTTACCCAGGGATATGAGTTTCAGCGCTTAGCCCCACACCACTCTCCAATGGGCATGTGGGCGGTGAAGGCTAAGTAACCATGGTGACACTAGTTTCTATCAGTGAAATAAGACAATGGGATGGAGAGAGACTATAGGTCTGTTTAGAAAAGATGGTTCCATGGGAAGGGCAACTGAAGCCAGCAGGGGACAGCCTAGCTAAGGCTATGTCAGAGGCAGAAAGGAGCAGACAGGACCAGCAAGCAGCCTGCAGGGTCGTGAGCTGAAGGGAGGGCCCACTCAGAACCCTCGAACACCAGGACATGATGCTCGGGGTTTGGCTGTAGAAGCCATTATCTAGGGCTGACGAGAGGGTAAGGGTACTTGTCCAGGCTGATGGCCTGACTTTGGTCCCCTGAACCCACAGGGTGGAAGGAGAGAGCCCACTCTTGAACGTTGTCCTCTGACTTCTACAAGGTCATCATGACATAGACAAACACCCACATACACACATATTATATATATTTATATTACATATAATAATATATTTATATTATATAATAATATATATTTATATATATAAATTTTAAAAGCTATCATGTAGATGTTTTTATTTATTTGTTTTGTTTTTTGGGTTTTGTGTTTTTTGAGACAGCATTTCCCTGTGTAGCCCAGGTTGTCCTGGAGCTAGCTTTGTAGACCAGGCTGGCCTCAAAATCAGAGATCTGCCAGTCTTTGCTATCTGAGTGCTGGGATTAAAGGTATGTGCCACCACTGCCCTGCAGGGTACCTTTTGTTTTATTTTGGGTCATTTTGGTTTTTTGAGTTGAGTATCTTGTCATGTAGTCCAGGTTGGTCTCAAACTTGTAATTCTACCCCAACTCCTGAGTAGCTAGGACTATAGCTATGCGCCACCATACGTGACTTCGTTACTTGGTTTTAAGTTAAAATAATCCATTCATACTTGTAGTGCTGAGGATGCACCAGTGACTAATAAAACCTAGAGAATCTTTCCCTGGCTTACAGATTGACAGACTTTGGCTACCGTGAAGAGGTTATTCAGGGCCAAGAGTAGAAGCAGAGGCCTGGGATGTAGCTCGGAGGTAGAGTTCTTGCCTTTCCTTGCCTTGCCCAGAATCCTAGGTCTGACCTCCCCAAACTGCATAAAGAAACAAGAATGGAAGCAGGGAGACAGGCTGGCACCCACCACAGACACATAGAGCTGTAACAGCAGTTCATCTCTGAGGAGCCGCTGCGGACATGGGGATAAGTGGGTAGATTTGGGGTTCTTTTGAAGGTAGGGATGACAGAGCCTTCTGCATATTGGATGGAGAGACTTCTGTTTGGGGCTTGGCAGGTTTGAGGGGCCCATGACAAAACTAAATACCAGGTGGAACGAAATACCAGAAAATCAATTCCACACACGGAGCAAAACCTGGAAAGCTTTAAGCCTCGGCTTGGATGTAGAGCCAGGCAGGGAGGTCCCACTCAATGAAACACCGCCCCTTGTAGAGGGGCCTCTCTCCATTGCGTGTTCCTTTGTGAACCCCTTTCCATCTAAGAAGAGGTGGAGAAAGACTCATGGAGAACTAACTTTCTCTCTCTCTCTCTCTCTCTCTCTCTCTCTCTCTCACTTCTGAGGACCTGGATGGTCACCTTGCATGCATAAATACCATTACAGAATGGCTCCCACACAGTCGATAATGTATGCAGGCTTTGGGGAGGGGCTTCTTCAATAATAAACCGTGTCTCAGGGAGAAATAGAGGTGTCTCTTTCCAGACGACTGGCCTCTCTCTGAGAGAGGGAGACCCCTTTAACCAAAGGAGGTAACCATATACCTGAGCAGCTGTAGTCTTTCTGGCTATAACCCTGTCTCTGGAGGGCGTATCCGGTACTCCGCACATTCTGGCTAACCAAAGGACAGTTTCTCAAACTGGCAAAGAACAACTCAAGCCTTGCCGAAGGCCAGCACCGTTCTAAATAGAAGCTCCAACATGGCAGGTCAGGGCGCATTTCTGACGTTACTGGGTTTCCGCAGTTTTGTTCTAGAATTTCTTTAAACAATAAGCCCTCTAATGATTTCCCTTTCTTCACGTAACTTTTTAGTAATGTGAATACTGAGTTAAGCTCAGACCCCCTTCTCCCCCGTATTCTTCAAAGCATTGCTAATGCAATACCTCATTCCTCTGTATAAGAACCCTACACGTTAAATGTGCTTTTCTTATTTCTAAGCTGTGAGAGAAATAGCCGCATTTCCCCCCTCATTACAAATGTAATGTGGGAAATAAAAGAAAGGGGAGTTCGCTCTCCTCTCAAGCTAGATATCCTAAGGAAGATGTCGACGTTCCCTTACTTTTTCAAGGTTCTTGGCGCACAGCAGGAACCAACCTGTGTGTCTATGTCATAGTCTTTCCTCTTGCTCAGTATTGAACTCTACGCACTGTGCCGTGTTTTTAACGTTCTCCGCGGCAGCCAGGCATGGTGGTGCACATCTTTAGTGTCAGCACTGGGGAGGCAAAGGCAGGCGGACTGGTGTGAATTGAGGCCAGCCTGGACTACATAGCACGTTCTAAGATAGCCAGGGCTACATACTGAGAGTTGCCCCTCAATAAACAGACAAGTAAGCAGTTAAGTGAACACCCCCTCACAAACCTCCTCATGCTTGCTTAAGGATGTGAGAGTTGTACAAACTGAAATGGTTGGCGTGGGTATCACCTATGGAAACAGTTTTGTGCTGACACTTCTAGCATTTTTCTTATTCTTTTTTCTTTTAAGATTAATTCTAAGAGGTAGGATTACTTGGCCAAAAATGTGAACAACATGGATACATTTTGGCTACTTCATCAACTGTGCTTTTTGGATTGGTGGTTGTTGTACTTTGGGGATTGCAATTGAAATACTGTAATTTTAGCTTGTTTTTTTTTAATGTATGTATGTGTGTATATGTTCACGCATGTGTATGTAGTGTGTATGTAGAGGTCAGAGGTTGACATGGAGTGTCTTTCCGAATCCATTCCTATCATAGTTTGCAGACAGGCTCAGAGCCTCCTCCCTCTGCCTTTCCAGTGCTGGGATCCCAGCTTGCGGGGACAGTCCTGGCTTTTACGTGGGGACTGGGGATCAAGCTTGAAATATTTTCTTTGCATGGGAAGCACTTGACCAACTGAGCCATAAAAATAAATACAATTTTTTTAGTAGACCTTGGGCTGGGTGTATACATAAGTACTATATATAAGGCTCTGTGTTCAGTCTCTAGTATAGCAAAACAAACAATAAAACATAGACTGTATTTATTTATGTAGCTATGTTAGGCCTACAGCACAACAGGACAGAAAGCACCCATTCAGCCTGTGCCTTCATATATGTCTAGCATCCCCATCCCACAGCTCCCCCGAAGCCACACGCCCTCAGCCACATCCCCTGCTGGCACTCTACCTCAGAATGGTTCTGGATCTTTCAAACTACTTTGTAGCCAAAAAAGACCCAGAACTTTTGATCTTCCTTCCTCCGCCGCCAGATGCCGGGATTACAGATATGTCTGCCGCATCAGGCTTACTCCGCTCAGACAGAACACAAGGCTACGCGGTACTCCACAAGCCCACTGGCAACTGAACCGCATCCCCACCCCGCCCAGTGCCGCTCCTGTTTCTCTGGCTACTTGAAAAGGTTGACTGTGGTAATTATTTCAAGCACCTCTTTCGTGAATTCCTTTCCGGTTCCTTCACTCAGGGATTGAAAACCAAAGCAAAGCCTGGTTTTCCTGGCATCCAGTGCAATGGATGGTACCCTACGAGGGGCAGCGTCTCCTTCAGGCTCTCTAGCTTTGGGTTTCTGGGAACTGGACCTGAGACTCTGCATATGGAACGGGTCTTCTGGGTGACACGTGTGTTTCCCGAAGGCATTTGAGCACCATGGCCTTGTGCCCTTGTGGTTATCAACAACATTGGAAGAAGCCTGAATGTTTCAGCACGAGTGTTTCTTCCTATTTGCTGCTGCTATTAATTAGGTGTAGTTTCCTGTTGTGTGAGCCTAGAGAGAGAAAGAGAGAAAGAGGGGGGAAGGAGAGAGGGAGAGGGGGAGAGAGCGCGCGCGCTGCCAGCGCCTCTCATCAGTGGGAGAGTGCCAGAGACGAATTAGTCAGATTTGAGGTCTCCTTGCAGGAATGTGCTCAGATGAGTAACATTTTTGCCATTCATAGGTGATTTAGCTAGTCTGCATTCTTCTTCGGAGAGCAGGTTCATTCATTGAAAAATTGGGAGCCACAGGAAATAATAGGTCTGGCAATTGCAGACTCCATTTTCAGTGGTGATAAGATGTAAGTGTCACCATGCTGAACAAAAACAGGGAAACAGGTCCCTATATCCGTACTGGAGGTAAGGGACACTGGTCACTCGTCACTCGGTGCCTGCCTCCTCACTAGCCCCAGTCCTCGCGCACCTGGATTGCACAGACGTGAGGGTCTGGCGGTGCCAGCATCGCCTCCAGCCAGGAAAGACAGAGTGAGGCCTTAGGAATCTGAGGAGGAGGAGCCAGACTCACTGCCTCCCTCTGTGACTGAAGGAGACATTGTGGAGGCCGCTGTGGAGGCCCACTCTTCCTCTTAGTCTTTGGCTACGACTGGCACAGCTCCCTCACCGGCCTACTGACACTTCCACCCTTGTCAGAAACACCCACTGAGCCGACAAAGAAAAGCTCATTCGAGTCAGAGGACCCAGCAGCCATAGGAGGAGGTAAAGCCACGCCTCCCAGCAGAGGGAACCAGTGGGCCGGGAATAAAAGAGCAATTTACATATTTAGGACCCGTGAGCACAATGTAAAGCTGCTGCCTTGACTTTAGAGTTTTGTGGGGCCCAGGAAAAAGTGCAAGAAACCCCAGAGAGATGAGCATCAAAATCAGAGTAGGGCTGTCAGGAAGGGCAAGTCAGACCAGCGCAGGAATGGCAGGGGCTCCAGCAGGAGCGGGGTGGGGGGTGGGGGGTGGGGAGAAGAGGCAATAGGGGAGTTACCTGTGAATTGAAGAAAAGAGTTAGAAAAGTTCACCAAGCTCCAGGTTGAAATGCGTTTTTAAAGGCAGAGTAGGGTTGTCGATGCTGGAAAGATGGTTCCGTGGTCCAACTTGATTCGGTTCCTAGCACCCACTTCAGAGTGATCCCAATTACCTGTAACTCCAGCTCTCTCTCTCTCTCTCTCTCTCTCTCTCTCTCTCTCACACACACACACACACACACACACACACACACACACACACACACACACACGGCATAGGCTCACACACAAATCCACATAAGTAAAAATTCAAAACCTTGGTGCGGCGAAGCAAAACTTAGCATGTTAAAAACAGGAAGTGTCTTCCTGACTTTGTCCTAAGCCGTACAGTGAGGGTTAATTAACAAAGGCAGAGCCAGTGAGACGGACCAGCAGAAACGGGCATCTGCAGCCAAACCTAAGAACTTCCATCTGTTTCCCCAGATCGAGAGAATCGACTTCTGAAAGTTGTTCTCTCACGTCCTGCTCCTAACTAAATAAAATTTAATAAAAAAATATAAAAAGCCCCAAAATCTTAACAGCTTGAAATAAAGAAACACAATTTAAATTCTGTTTTTATTTTTTGAGATGTCTTGTGATGTAACCTTGGCTAGCTTCAGATTCAAAATCCTCCTGAGTGTTGGGATTACATATTTGTGTCACTGTGCCGGCCAACTGTAATAAATTCCGACATCCTTAGATATTCAGACATCCTTAAATCAACTCTAATTAATTCTGACATCCTAGATATTCAGACATCCTTAAATCAAAGAGAAGCTCAAACTGAAATTAAAGCTGTGTAAAATAAATACCAGGAGCTGGGCATGGTGGATTATCCCTGAGATCCTCAATGCTTGAGGTGGCTCAGGCAGGAGGAGGGGAAATTGGAGGTCAGCCATGATTACACTGTGAGCTACTGTCTCAAAAGACAAACAAAAAAGTCTACACTCAGCTTAGGGCATAGCAGATATTGTCCTGAAACAAAATCACTTTCATATTAAGGAAAGACAGCAAAAAAGAACAGAGTTTTATTGGTGGGTTAGGGGACTCTCAGTTGGGAGTGGTACCTCTTTCTGGGTGTCCTGGGTCTCTGCTTCTGGGTTCATCAGTGCACTGCTAAAAAGAGCTCCTAATGCAGGTATATATCCAGGAGTGCAAGGCTAGCCTGATCTACACAGCAAGTTCTGGACTAGCCAGGGCTAATAGTTTAAAACCTTTAGTTTTAAACAAACAAACAAACAAACAAAGAAACAAACAAAAACTTCTTATGGAAAAAATGAATGGAGCACTCATGTACTTTCTCGAATTATGAAATGGACACTTGTGAATTTGCCAGTGACCCCACGTGTCCTTTGTGTTGCCCAGGTTCTCCAGGAGCAGATCCGTGCCAGGGACAACATCAGCTATGGAACTAATTCTGCCTTAAAGACGCTGGAGATGCGCCAGCTCTCTGGCTTGGGAGATCTGCGAGGAAGAGTTGCAAGGTAGGTGTACCAGTGACTGCCCTCAAAGTGTCCCATGGAAGCGTCTTGAGGAGGGAAAGGCTATTTTGGCTCACGGTTGGAGGCCACAGTCCATCAGGTAGGGCAGATGTGTCGTCAGGAGTGAGGGGACTGTTGTCATGGGTTCACAGTCAAGAAGCAGAGGCAGATGGTAACTGCCTTACCATCTAACTATGCTTAACTATGCTAAGCTTGGTTTCTTTCTCCTTTTTATTCAGTCTGGGACACCAGGATGCCAGCCCCCGAGGTGGCTCTGCCCACATTCAGGGTAGGCTTTCCTGCTTCAGTTTCGAGTCCCTGGGAATGCCCGCACTGCCAAGCCCAGAGGTCTCACCAGGTGATTCTGGATTCAGTCAAGCTGGCCAGATTACCCAGCACAGCAGATGTTCAAATGTTTGAGACTTTACTCCTTCGAGAGCAGTTTTCATTTGGCTTTGAGATGCTGGGGGTAAAGTGCTCACTGTGGAAGTTTGATGACCTGAGGTGGAAGGAGGGCACCAACTCCACAACATTGTCATCTTCACACACACACACACACACACACACACACACACACACACACACACACACACACCACTACCACCATCATCATAAATACCCAAATTTTTTATGAACTCCAATTTAGTGAAGAAGCCCCAGTAAATTCTTTTACTACTCCCTTTCCATTTGACCATAGAAGCTAGTGGCAGACTTCAACCCTGGGTGTCAACCTGCCATGATATCTTTGGTTTTTGAAACTGGCCAGGTGTTCTTGGGAGGAAATGATCAGAGAGCGCCCTCTGCTGGTAGAAGCTATTTGGTCACGTAATAGTATGATCATTGAATCACAGAACACAGGGGGTTTTTTACTGTTTGTAAAAATGTTCGTCTTTGTTATAATTAAGTTTTGCTTTATTTCCTGAAATTATTGACTTCTCATAGGCTGGAAATTTTAATATATGTTTTCCTATCAGTGTGGGTATTGTTTGGGTATGTTCCATGAACCCAGAGCCCCGGGATTACCTGGGATATTTTTCCAGGTATATTTTTGTTTACAGTTACATGTATGCATTTATGTGCACGTGTGTGTGTGTGTGTGTGTGTGTGTGTGTGTGTGTGTGTGTGTGTGTGTGTGTGTAGATCAGAGGATAATTGCAGAAGTCAATTCTCCCCTTCTGCCCCACCTGTCTCAGGAAACTCAAGTTATCAGGCTTGGCAAGTGCTTTTTACAGGTTGAACCTTCTTTCTGGCTCTTGCCCAGGACGTTGTGAGCAATGTCCACCATTCCCACATCCCACAGCTACTGAACTAGAATCTGTTTCTAACGAGATCCCTGGGTTCTGGGCACACTGGTGTTTTAAGAGCTGCTGCAAGAGACCTTCCTTCTGGATTACTTTAGCTGGCTGGAATGAAGTAGTCCAGACTGTCTGGATCTCTTCTACCCTCTGCTGCTATCAAGTACTTAGTACAACTCTGCAGCTAATAATGGGATTTGGAGCCAAGACACACGTTCAGCCAGCTTGGGGTGACAATGCACTCAGGTGAGCACGGGATGAGATTTAAGAACAGAGACCAACAGAGACCGGGCGCCATTAAGGCAGCAGAGGGAGCCATGTTCTGGTGTATTTGCGAGGAGACCACACCTAGTTATTGATTGATGTCAGTAGGTGCTGCAGTAGAGAAAGAGTCTCACCAAGATGCTAAGACTTCACTCCCCAGAGGGGTTCAGCCTTCTTGGGAAAGACGGACACCCAGCTAGCTCACTCCAGCTACTTTATTCAAAAATTATGCAAGGTTAATTGGGGCTAGGGAAGGTTTCAGCTAACAAAGTTATCTTGCCCTTGCCGTCCGTGAGAGCAGACAACCTACCCAAATCTCAGTCCCTTTTGACCATGGCCATAATCAAAAGTGAGAACTTCTGGTTAGTGAGGAGTGTCTAGGACCGAGGTCAGTGCAGCTGCAAGTTCTCCCAGAGCACCAAATGCTGCAGATTCTCTAGGGAGACAGCATTTCTTCGAGGTTCAAACAGTCTCAAAACAATTTCTCAGCTTCCACTGATTGACCCAAATATAGCAAAGGCTTTGCTGAAACATTGCACTCAAAGCCAGACATAAGGCTTACTCTCCATCTCCCTTAAAGCCAGACATAACAGCTTCACTAAACATGCATCACACTACATACACCTCGTGCCTTGATGCTGGGCATGCGTGTTGGCAGCGGAAGGGTAAAGAACACTTGACAGCTGGAGGAGGGCTCTAGGGATTGAACTGGCTGGGGTGACCACTCCTCTCTGGTTCTTGCTGGTGCGTTGTTCTTTTTTTGTCTTGCTTTGTTTTTATTTATTTAGTGTGCACATGTGTGCTGGAGTGTGCACCATGGGTAAGCAGGAGTCTGTGGACGAGAGAAGACATCAGATCTTCTGGAACTGGAGTTACAGGAGGTTAGAAGCTGCCCTGAGTGCCGGGGACTGAACCCAGCTCTCTGCGAGAGGGGAGCACTCGTAACCTCTGGGCCGCCTCTCCCGCCCCTTCTTTCTCTTATTATTTGTTTGGAATTGAAATGGAGTCCCGTAGCTCTAGCAGGCCTTGCACCATCTCGTTCCGTCTCAGTCTCCTGAGTGCTGGGGTTGCAGGTGTGCTCCACCATGCCTGGGCTGTCTGTCATTCGCTGTTCTCAGCAGAACGAGCCCCCTCCCGTCTCCGTAGTCTGACCCTGTGCGGTGGACATCACTGATCTCCTCACCTCTCCCTACTGTCGTCTTGACCCTTTGGTCTTACCCCGTCCTTGTTAATCTGCACAGAAGCACGTTCTTTTACCACAGGGCCTTGGCGCATGCTGAGCTCCCTCTTCTAACTCTGTCCACATTCAAAGGGTAGTGCAAATGTCTTCTCTGTGTGTAGTTCCTGGCCCCGCTCTGCAGAGTGCCCCCTCCCCTGACTTAAGCTCCATCCAGTCACTCTGTGGTCTTCTGTGTTGTCTTAGCGTGGGGTTCTGTTTCATTTACTTCTGTGGTCAGGTGCCTGGAGCTGTTGGACACAGCAGATACTCACAAATGCTCTTTTGGATGAATGACCGATCTAGAAAGGTCAATGGGGCAGGACTGCAAAACCTTGAGTCCTTGTTTGACGTTTGAAAGACCCTAAGCTCGGAAAACAATGGGGGCTTGGAAGGACTTGAGGCCCAAGGTAGAGCAGGGGCTTGGGAGACAGCTGATGATTTTCATGGCCACTATATTTGTTAGGAGTCTTTCTCTAGAGCAGTGGTTCTCAACCTTCCTAAAGCTGTGGCCCTTTAATTCAGTTCCTCATGTTGTGCTGACCCCCAATCATAAAAGTATTTTCATTGCTACTTCATGACTGTAGTTTTGCTACTGTTATGGATTGTAATATAAATATCTGCGTTTTCTGATCATCTTTGATGACCCCTGTAAAGGAGTCATTTGACCCCAAAGGGGTCCTGACACATAGGCTGAGAATCACTGTTCTAGAAAAACAGAATCAGCAGTGGCGCGTGCGTGTCTATGTGTGTAATGAGTATATTGGTCTGTGCAGCATAGTCTGCCAGTTAGATATTGCTTATCTCCATGCTGAAGAGGCTGAGGACTGGGGAACTGCTCATTCTGAGTCCTCAAGCAGCCCAACCCTGGTGCTGAGGGCCTGGAGGATTTCCAGAGAGCCCAGAGTCTTTAGTCCAATTTGGAAGCCTGAAGAAACCTGAGTCTGATATCAATGGGGAGAGTAGCAGTATCAGCACGAGGGTAGATGACCCTGTCAGTGAGGCTCAAAGGCGAGGAGTCACACAGCGCAGGTTCCTCTCAGATCCCCTTTTATCTGGGCTGCCACAGGAAGGCGCTGCCCATGTTTAGTGTGGGTCTTCTCGCTTCTACTTGCCCGATCAGAAAAATCCCTCACAGGTGTGCCGAGTGGCTAGATCCAGTCAAGATGATAACCCAAATTGCCTGTCACACCACTGTGGGTGTGACACGTGTTCAACAGGCAGGGAGGGAGGAAGCCTCAATGGCTGCTACCGGCACCTCAGCCCGGCAGTGAAAACTGATATCATCTTTATGACTTCGTATCTAGACCCAGCAGAATTCTCTTGAAATGCCTTCTGGAATCTTCCATTCTGCTTCAGCATGGCCCGTCAGCTTCTCCAGCTTGCTCCTCCCCTGTTAACAAACACCCAGATTCTAAAACCTCCTTAAGTGTTTGTTTTAAGCGCTGGATAATTTGGGTCTGTTTTGTGGCTATATCTGTCATTCTCTTGGAAAGCTAATGAGACTTTGTTGAAATGCATTCGGCTGAGATAAAGCTCTCCTTGGCAAGAGTTCGACTTTCGTGCACTGATTGCATAATCGTCGTGAAGAAGTATAGCCTTTAAAGTGACACCACTGACTCCCATTTGGATGTGTGGTTTGGATGGATCTATTAGTACCACAGTTAGCAGCGCGTGGGCCCTCGCTCCTCGCCTGCAGACCTAGGTCAGGCAGGTTCTTCATGGAGGGACATTCTTCCCACTAAGCACAGTGCACCTCACACAGGACCTGGCCAGAGATTTTTTTTCATTTCTTCTAGAAGCAAAGCTCACGTTAGCTTCCAAGTTCCTACTGGAATGTTTGCTCCCATGCTTTGCATGTGGTCTGCGTTTTTCCAAAATTCAGTGGCCCCTTCCTCTTTCTTCTCCGATAGGGTGTGGGTGTGCCTGGAGGCAGAGGGTTAGAGGGAAAATATCCAAATGTTAAGGCGTAAGCTCCCAACACCTGGGAAATGGTAATTAGAGAATGATAATATTGGAACCTTCACAGAGGGCACCGCGGCGGACCGGAGAGTACTACCCCTCCCCCTCCCTCCCTCCCTCTCTTCCACTCTCTCTCTCCTGCTCATTATGAAGAGATTTTGTGATATGTAATTCACACATAAGCAAGCAGTGGAGGAGGGGTCTGGAGAGGTAGCTTAGCACTAAAGAGTGTTTGTTGCTCTTCCAAAGGATCCAAGTTTGCTTCCCAGGATCGGTGTCTACTCTCATGGTTCATGCCTGCCTGTTACTCCAGCTCTAGGGACCTGACAGCCTCTTCTGAACTTTGCAGCAGGCGTGCGCACGCGTGCGCACACACACACACATATACACACACATACACACACATATACACACATACACACACATATACACACACACATACATACATACACACACATACACACACATACACACACACATACACACACACAGAGGGAAGGGGGGAGGCTATTTAAAAACAGAACTTTGAAGTATACAATTCCATGCATTTTAGTGTGTTTACTATGCACAGTTTATCACAGGATATTCGAACAGTTCAGAAAGAAATCCCATCTTCCCTCAACCCCTGTATATGGCAACCACAAAAATTCTTTCTTTCTCTATGAATTTGCCTCTCTTGATGTTTCCTGTAAATGGAATCATCCCGGACCAGCTTTAAGAGGAGCTTCTTACCCTCAGTGTCGTCTTTTCAGGGTTGATCTGCATGTGGCCTGTCCGCACATTGTGGCTTTCTGTGGCCAAGAGACACCACGTTGTGAGCAGATATGCTGTTTCTATTTTTATCTACTATAAGTTATAATATTATAATTATAGAGAATGTATAAAATACAATTATAAATAATTATGGAGAATATATAAAATACAATTATAAACTATAAATACAGCTGGGGATATTTGTTTATGAGGGCTTGAATATTTACGTTTTTAAAAATATTTATTTTTATTTTCCATGTACAACTGTTTTCCTTGCATACATGTATGTGTACCACATGTGTGTGTGTGTGTGTGTGTGTGTGTGTGTGTGTGTGTATGTACCATGCCTATGTAATGACCATAGAGACCAGAGAAGGGTGTCAGGCCCCCTGGAGTTGGTGTTATAGGTGCACAGCCGGATATGAGTGTTATGAACCAAACTCCATCTCTCTGTGAGTGTTCTTGGTCACTGATTCATATCCAGCCTGGAAGTAGCTTTTTATACATGGTGTGAGGTAGGCTTCCGAGTTCATTCTTTTGCATGCTTAGTTCTTTCCCAATACCATCAGTCAAATATCTAGTTTATCCCTCACTGAATTGTCTTGGCACCATACTTGAAAAACATTTGGGGGTAGGGACAGTTAAGTTTCTTCTTTCTCCTTTTCTTTTCCCCTTCCTCAGCCTACTCCCCGCCTCCACCCCATGCCTCTCCCCTACCCACTCCCTCTACCCACTTCCCTTCCTTTTCTATCTCTTGCTCTCTTTTATTGTGTGTGCACCAGAGGTTAGGCTCGGGTGTTACTCTCTGGAGCCATCCACTTTTAAAAAGGTTTTTATTTACTTATTTAATGTATATGAGTTCACTGTACTGTCGCTGACCCATCAGAAGAGGGCATCAGATCCCATTACAGATGGTTGTGAGCCACCATGTGGTTGCTGGGAATTGAACTCAGGACCTCTGGAAGAGCAGTCTTAACCACTGAACCATCTCTCCAGCTTAAAAAACATCCACTTAAAAAAAAAAAACAAAACAAAAAATAAAAAACAACTCTGTGTGTGTGTGTGTGTGTGTGTGTGTGTGTGTGTGTGTGTGCACATGGTTATGACACTGTGGAATCAGTTCTCTCTTCCACTATGTGGGTTCTGAAGACTGAACTTAGATCCTCAATTTTGCACAGTAAGTACTTTCCCCACCAAACAAACTCATGTGTGTGTAAAACATGCATTTTCAGGTACACAAGCCTGCACGAGCCATGGTGCCCTGCCAGTGTGGAAGTCAGAGAACAGCTATTGAGGGTTGGTTCTCTCCCGCCACCACCTTGTGGGATCCAGGGATTGAACTCAGGTTGTTGGGCCTGGGTGCCTGTACCTCTGTCCTCTGAGCCATCTCACCAGCCATTTTAAAACAAAACAGGCTCACTTGCTGGCCTTGAACTTACCAATTAGGCTAGACTGGCATCCAGTGATCTGGGAGATGTCTGTCTCTGCCTCCTCAGTGCTCCCAAGTGCTTATTTTCTTACCAGATATATATATATATATATATATATATATATATATATATATATATATATATGTGTGTGTGTGTGTCAATTATGTGTAGGTGTGCATGTGAGTATAGGTGCCTGCTAAGGCCGGAAGTATTGGATCCCTGCCGCTGAGTTATATATGGGCTGTGGTGAGCCACCTGACATGGATTCTGGAGACCGGATTCTAGTCTTCTGCAGGAGCAGTAAATGCTCCTAACTCCAGAGCCGTCTCTCCAGCCCCGCAGCTGGCTTTTTTACAGGCATTCTGAACATCAGACACAGTTCTACATGTTTGACTGTCGGGCCTCCTCTGCAGCCCAGGAGTGCAGTTTCTGAGGAGCCCTTGCATTTCCCGGTGCATTTTATGTATGGGAGGCAGCTCTTTCGAATGCTTTTAAACTTTAACGAGTGTCTGTCCTTTCCCTGGAAAGGTGTGACGCCAGCATAGCCAGACTCTCCGCAGAGCATAAGACGACCTACGAGGGCCTCCAGCACTTGAACAAGGAACAGCAGGCAGCCAAGCTGATCCTGGAGACAAAAATCAAGGACGCAGAAGGACAGGTATGGCCGGGTCAGGCGCCTCTTGGAAGTCAGAGTTTGTTCTCAGCTCAGAATAGCAAGGCGCTGCTTGGGTTTTGCAGTGTAGCCAGTTGGGGCCCCCAGTGTGGGTCCCCAGTGCGGGGGTTTATGCAAATCCTCAGCTTTCTGTCTTCCTTCCCTCCGCTCGGCCCTTCATGAAGCCAGATCACAAGGAGTGTCTGGTTCAGTGCCAATTGAAAGATCCTTCCCCCTTATTCATAAAACAAGTGCTATACTCTATCCAGAACTTCTACATTACACCTCCCAGACCACCTCCTGCTCAGGGGAGTGACCCATTGTCGCTGCTTATCCCAGCGTGTATGTTCTTTACTGACCGGGACTCCCTGCATGTACCGAGTCATCGAGTGGTCTGAATGTGGGGCCTGATGCGGCTACAGAGTCAGCCGTCAAATGAACCCTAGGGTATTTTACCTTGAAATTTATAGTTTACTTCACAAAGTGAAACTCAGCATTTTAGTTTGGAATGGTTTCTTTTCTTTCTTTCTTTTTTTTTTTTCTTTTTTTTTTTTTTTCGAGCTGGGGACCAACCTAGGGGCCTTTGCGCTTTTGCTAGGCAAGCGCTCTACCACTGAGCCAAATCCCCAACCCCTGGAATGGTTTCTTTTTATGATCTTTATTACCTTTACATGTGTGTGTGTGTGTGTGTGTGTGTGTGTGTGTACACACACATACGTAAGTATAGGTGCTCTCAGAGGCCGGAAGACTTGGATTTCCATCGGAGCTGGATTACAAGGGTTGAAAGCAACCTGACATGTGGGTGGGAAGCAGGGTTGGGGGTATGGGGGGTGATGGAGGGGCATGGAGTGGGTGGGGTTTGAACTCTGAGGTGTATGTGTTCTTAACTGCAGAGTCATAATCTCTGGCCCCTTCTTCATCGATTTTTATAGTTTGGATTTTGTTACTTACAAGCTCCCCTTGTCACAACAGGTCTAGCCTCCTCAGTCTTTCCCACAGTATCTGCCTAATTTACTATTCTACCTATCTAGAGACTGTTCTAGAAAAACAGGAGCATCTGGGTAATTTTCAGGATAAAAAACAAAAAACAAACAAACAAACAAAAAGCCCATTAACCTCAACCCTCCTCAGCAGGGATCCAAAGCTACTTGTAAAAACAAGGGTATTGTAAAACTTTAAAAAGGAAAAGCGGGCCTTCATGTTGCTTTTCTTTTAAATTGAGGAGGGCCTGGCTTCATAGCATAGGTCTACAATCCCAGACAGTCTGGAGGCTGAGGCAGGAGCATCCCACACTCAAGTCTTGCACTGGCTAAAGAGTGAGCTGGGCCAACCTGAGCAATTTGCACATCTTAAAATAAAAAGTAAAGACAGGTGGCTCAGTTGAGTAGAGGCCAAGTCTGATCACCTGAGTTCAGTCTCTGGAACCCACACAATGGAAAGGTAGAACTGGCTCCCACAAGTTGTCCTCTGATCCCCACACGTGACCTGTGACATTTACACATCTATACTCATGCGCATAAAGGAAGTAAATAAATGTTGAAAGTTACAGACAAGGCTAAGGACATAGCTTAGCGCCGGAGTGCTTGCCCTGTGTCTTTTGCTGATTTGTGGGTTCTTCTCTACCCTTCTTCTGTGTTTTCAACACCATAACACTAGATACGAGGGAAAAATGGATAGAGGGGAAAGGAAAGAGATCCCTGAGCAAAGTCAGGGGTCGGAAAGGGGTGACTTATCGTTAGACTACTTCCTTCTGATTAGAGGCGTGGAGATCCTTGGGATGAACTTGATCTCACTGTCAGGACATCTCGTTTCTTCTCTGTGTATGACCACTTAACAAATCACAACAAACAAGCACCAGCCCAGCCCACCCCTCAGGGCCCTGATAGCATGTACATACGTTTGAAAAGTCCCCAGAATTCCTAATGTCACACAACCATGGAAACTATCTGTAGCTGGCAAAATCGCACCCCTGCTAGAGCATGGGGCAAATCATAGTCAGCTGCAGTGGAAAACATGAAGCAGCCCTGTATCCCACACCTGGGGTTAAAACTAAAACATAAACCAAAACTCCAACATTGTCACTATAGTCCCTAGTAATGGAGCAGGGTCTGTGGGAGTGAGAATGAGATCATTACAAAAGGAAAATAAATGTTTCCTGGTAGCTAAGGTGAGGACAATACAGAGATCTAACAAGAGAGACATGATGATGATTGGGAAGAGGAGGAGGGGGAGGAGAGGGAAGAGGGGGAGGAGGAGGAGGGGGAGGAGGGGAGGAGGAGGAGGGGGAGGAGCAGACTGATGATATTGATCCACATCTTACAAATATCATGAATCTTAACTCAGGAACGTTGAACAACATTTAACTTTTCAGAAAATGTGATCATTTTGTACAGGACTAGTTTAACATTAAACTTTAGTGAAAACAACATTCAAATAAAAGCAAAGGCCAGGAGTGGAGAACTGGAAGGACGTAGCCCACAGAGGGTCTTCTGTAGCACTTTGCTTGATGAGGAGAAACATCTGGAACCTTGGTTTGTCTGTAAGCCATAGAAACTCTGCCCCCCAACCCCAGGATTGGCAGCCACGGTGCTGGTGGAATCCAGGGTAATGATGGCAGTGCGCCGTGACAGCTGGCAGAGGACAGCCCTGGGCAGGAGCTGGGTTGCTCATTAGAGAGCTCTGAAGTTTAGGCTCACTTCCTGATGGATATTTTGACAGTGTCCCTTGTCTTAATTTTTGCTGGGTGTAAATGAAAGAAAGCAAAGACAGAGGCTATGTAGATGGTGTATGAGTTAAAGCACCCATGGGCACCAGCAGAAGGGCTTGGGTTTGGATCCGCAGCACCCAATTAAAGCTAGACACTGTGGGGGCTGGAGAGATGGCTCGGCAGTTAACAGCACTTGTTTTTTCAGAGGACCTGAGTTCAGTTCCCAGTACTCACTCAGTAGCTCACAACCATATCTCCAGTCCTAGGAAATCTGATGCCCTCTTCTGACCTCTGCAGGTACAAGATACACACATGATGCACATACAGACATTCAGGCAAACACTCATGCACATAAAATAAAATAATCTAAATTCTTTTTAATGTTGGACATTGTGATACACCCTGTCCTGGGTGGTAGAGAAACCAGTTATTCTAGCCAATAGGTGAGTTCCGTGTTCAACGAGAGGACCCTGTCTCAAAAAACAAAGTGGACAGTGAGGAAGACAGTGACTGTCAACCACTGGCCTTCATATGTACCCTTGTACACATGTACCTGCATACACACAGAGGAGTACAGATACTCACACACAGAGACACATACACAGACACAGACACACACACACACACACATACACACACACAGACACACACAGATACTCACACAGAAAGACAAACAGACATGCTCACACACAAAGGCACAAACACTCACACAAATACACACACAGACATTCAAACACAGAGACACACTCGCACATAGAGAGACACAGACACTCACACAGAGGCACATTCACACACACACTCACACACAAATACACATATACTCATATACAGAGGCACAAACATAAATGCAGACACACACACACACATAGACACACACACACACACACACACACACACACTCACACACACGGAAAGAGGAAGGAAACTCCCAAATGGACTTAGTAAAGTGATTCTTACCATTACTGACCAGCATTGAGTGCATGAAATGTTTTGATATGGCCCAAGAAGACATGATGTGAGACCCTTATAATTCAATCTTCTTTTCCAGATCTCTCAGCTTTTGAACAGAGTAGACTTGTCCATCTCAGAGCAGAGCACTAAACTGAAGATGTCCCACAGGGACAGCAACCACCAGCTCCAGCTCCTGGACACTAAGTAAGCCACCAGTTTGTAAAGGGTTTTGTCATGTTCTTTCTGGGTTCACAAAATTCACATTTTTCCCTCTTGCTTTTATTTAAAAATATGTCTAAGCTTTGTTTCAAATATTATTTTTATTTATGTTTGTTTGAATATGTGCCAATGAGTGCAGTGCCTACAGAGGCCAGAAGAGGGCACTGGATCCCCTGGAGCTGGAGTTGTGTTTTTGAACAGCTGGGTGCTGGGAACTGAGCTCATGTCTCTGGAAGAGCAGCGAGTGCTCTTAACTGCTGAGCCATCTCCCCTGCTCACCTCTCGGTTTTTATTTATCACACAGAGTGAAAATAATAATGAAAGCTAAAAGAAACGGTTCCCATGTAGCACAGTCACCTTTCCTTCAGAATGGTGGCTTCTAGGGGTTGGGCGATGGCCCATCTTTTCATACAATGTCTTTGGTTCATTTGTTTTATTTTGGTGTGTATATGTGTATGTGCATGCATGTAAATGTGCAGAGGTGGGTTTATGTGCCCACGAATGCATGAGTGTATGGACCAGGGTCAGCGTTGGGCAGCTTCCTCTACCTTTCCTCACCTTATTTTATTTTTTATTTTTTGAAGCAGTCTCTCACTGACTCTGTTAGATTAACTGGCCAATAAATCTATCTTTCCATCTCCCCAATTCTGGGACTGTAAATGCAAGTCATCTTGCATGGGCTTTAGGCTTCCAAACTCAGGTCCTTGTGTTTGGGCAGCAAGCACTTTATTCACTGAGTCATCTTCCTCGCCCCTCAGATGTATTTGTGGAGCCCTTGCCTAGAGACTCTGGATCTAGTAATGAAGAAACAAAACAAAACAAAACAAAACAAACCTGTTCTTAGTCATGAAAAGTCTACAGTTTAGGGAGCTGATAGCCAGGTGTTAGATAAGCGCTTAGACTCAGTGCTCTGTGTCATTAATTATTAATTATTGATTATTCAGGGATATACCTATCCCTGTAGTTATTCTAGGTTAAATAATGGTTCTCCCAAATTCCCCATGTGAATATGTCTGTTAACTTTTAGGGATAAAAGGACCTCGGCAGGTCTTCAACTGGGAATAATGTAGTTCACTGGGAATGTAGTTCACTGGGAATGTAGTTCAGGAGCTAGCATGACCAAGATCATAGTTTCAATCTTTAGTACAAGAAAACGGAAGTCTTTTAAAAGATCTTTCTTTCTACATGGAAATGTGTGTGCGCACACACAGATGTGCACACCATGGTAGACATATTAAGGTTAGTCTGTAACCTTGGGTGTTAGTTCTTACCTCCAACTTTGTTTGAGAGAGGGTCTCTGGTTGCTCACCACTGTGTACTCCAGGCTGGATGGCCTAAGAGCTTCCAAGGTTTCCTGCCTTTGCTTCCCATTGTACCATAGGAGTGCTGGAATTATAGAGCTCCTCTGGCTTTTCATGGGTTCTGGGGATCTGAACTTAGGTCCTCCTGCTTGCACAGCAAAGGTTTTACCCACTGAGCCCTTTCCCCCAGCTCCCTAAAGAAGGTTTTTAAATGGGCAGGTCATTCAAGCAAGCCTGATATAATCACTAGAGTCCTGTGAGAGGAAGGCACACTATAGCATTCTGGCAATGCTTACCTTGTGATGTGTGTGTGTGGCTGGGCTGTACTTGGGTCTTTTAAGTCCTGGTGGTAGCCAGTATCTCGAGCTGTATGGATTGCTGCATTAGTTCAGCTATAGTATGGTTCTATGTTGTGTGGTCAGTGTTCCAGCACAGACAGGGCAGCTCTGATGACTCAATGTGGAGCCTTTATAGCTCCAGTCCCAGCTGCAACAGAGGGGAAATCCAGGGCAATAGCTGTGTTCTGAAGGATGTAACCAGAACCATGTACTTCTCTCCTTTGCCAATCACCTGACTTATTGGTGCACTGCACTGTAACTGTTACAATTCCCACTGCTGTGACCTGACAAAGGCAACTCGAGTAATGAAGATGACAGTGTGGCTCACAGTTTGAGGAGATACCATCCACCGTGGTAGCAGGAGCACAGGATGGGTAGTCACATTGCATCTATAGTCAGAGGTTGAAAAGATGGATGCTGGTACTCAGTCTGCTTCCCCCCCCCCTTTTTTTTTAATTCATGGAACCTCAGTCAATGAGATAGTATTTTACACATTTAGAGTGGGTTTTCCCTCTTCATTCAATCCCTCTGGAAACACCCTCATATCATACTCCAAGGAATGTCTCCTAGGTGATTCCAAATCAAGTCAAGATGACACAGAAGATCTATACTTAGCTGCAAGGGAGGCTAGTATGTGGTCTCTAGATAGGCAGCCATGTACTCCAGTGACATATGAAGGCTCCTTATGTAACAAAAGTAGACATTTCAGTGACTCTAATGGGTGTTCTTTTTATTACTTAAATCATAGTTCTATGTCTATTACACCTCTATACTTAGCTATATATATTCTATAGCTTCATTACATGCTAATTCAAATAAGAAGGTGATTAAGGGAAGCAGCATTCATTGATGGTTATTTTAAGGATGCTGGAGGGGAGGGGACTAGAGGAATGGAGTATTGTAAGGGTACTTTCTTTGGAGACAAAGTCTCAAGTAGATCAAGCTACTATGAATTCACTGTGGCCTTTAACTTCGAATCCTCCTGGCTCTGTCTTCCAAGTGCTGGGATTGCAGGTCTGTCTGCTCCACTATGCCTGGTTTATTTCCTACTGGTTTAGATTAGGCTCTGTCCATATGGAGAAAGAACAAGAGAAAGCAAGCCAGCCTCTAGTCTTGGGAAATACAAGAGGCAAGGAGGAAGAGCACACAAGAGGAGGGAATTCTAAAAGGGAGATGAAGGATGACATGTCATTGGATTGGGGAGTACTATGGACCCTTAGAACCGCAAAGGTTTCCCCTGGCATCTGCTGTGTCACCGCAGTCCCTGCATTGCCAGCTCCTATGGGTAGGAGCACCATTAGGTGCTTTTCTGTTGCACGCTTCCGTCCTGCACCAACTTCGTGTTGAACGAGATCCTAGGAGAAGGTAAATATGCCATTGTCATTGACTTGATATTTTCTGATGTTACTTAAAACCGCTTTACATCCGACTTGTTTGCACACCTCTTCTTTTCTTTCTCTGATTTAGATTTAAAGGTACCGTCGAGGAACTCAGCAACCAGATTTTATCTGCACGGAGTTGGCTGCAACAAGAACAGGAACGGATAGAGAAAGAACTTTTACAGAAAATCGACCATCTTTCCTTGATTGTTAAGGAAAACAGTGTAGGTGTTGATGTTTTTCAGTAATAGATATTCAGTGGTGGCCTGCAATGTCTGACCAAAACCTAGGGACTTAGCACGCCTTTGTTTGTACCTCTCGAAGCTGTTCGGGTATTCCTAACTTTGAGTACTTTCCATATTCCTTCCTTTTCCCTCTTCTCTTTTCCTTCTTCTTCCTTTCCTGCATCCCCCTTCTCTTTCTCTTCTTTCTTTTGTTCTGGGCATCAAACCCAGGTTCTCCTACCTGTTATCTTAGTTTCTTTTCCTGTTGCTATGAGAAAATACTCTCACAACAGCAACTTAAGGAAGAAACAGTTGCTCGTAGCTTACTGTTGAAGGGCACGCATCATCATGGTGGGGGAGTTAAGGCAGCAGGAGTGTAACTAACACAGCTGGTCATGCAGTATCCATGAGCAGAGGGATGAACATAGGCCACAGTGCTCAGCTCTCTTCCCCACTTACACAGTTCAGGATCCCAGCCAGGGAATGGTGCCACCCACAGTGGTTGGATCTGTCCACTTCAAGCAAATAAAAATAATTCATGCATGCCCAGAGGCCTGGCTTCTAGTTGATTCTAAATTCTGTTGCAATTAGCACGCATCATCATATCTGCTAATTTTCAACTTTGCCACCCAGCCATGCGCCCCCTCCATTTCCTGTTCCTCATAATTCTCATAAAGACAGGAAGTGCTTTGTTTTATATTGGTTAACAAAGGACAAACTAAAGTTTCAGTTATCGCTTTAAGTCACAACCTTAATGATCCCGACTGTCTATCACCCATTTCTAAATAAAGCTACAATTACTTACTTGATCCTATCTTTCCTTTTTTAAATGATTTATTTGTTTTTATTTCATGTGCATTGCTTTTTTTCTGCATGTCTTCTGTGTGAGGGTGTTAGGTGTGGTGTTCCTGCGGAACTGGGGTTGCAGACAGTGGTGAGCTGCCGTGTGGGTGTTGGGAAATGAATCCAGGTCTTGTGGAAGAGCAGCCAGTGCAGTTAACCGCTGAGCCATCTGGCCCCCTTTCTGTTTGTTTTTAATGTCGTGATCCAGTTTTTGCTTTCACCACTGTTGAGTGCTCTGTCCCTCCAATGCACCGTAACAAGAGTGTGCCTTTGTGCCAGGGCATCAGAGCAGAATCTGCCATTTCCTTTTCTGTCGACTTCTGCTTCCTCCCACTCTCTCTCAAAGAGCTAATTTTTGCAGAACTACCAAAAATTATCTTCCAAAAGGCTTGCATTTATCACACACGTTAAACCCGCAGGCTCGGAGGCCAGAGCTAGGTGGGCAAATTGTGTTGGGTTCTCTTTTCTTGTCTGGCTTCGGCTTTCTCCCGTGGGGCTTTGACTGAGAAGTTGCTGGTGTGGTTTGCCTGACTGACTGCTTGGTCCTGATGCTGAGCTGTTTGTTGATGCGGGCTCTGCATCAACGCCATCACAGGATTGTTGTCATGATGAAAGGCTTGACCCTCATGGTTTTGACCACTGAAGCCTGTGGACACAGAGTTTCACAGAGCATAAGCATCGTGGACTGCACAAAGAAAATATTCACTACTCTGAATGTCTGCCCTCCCCCACTCCCATTTGTACTCTTTGCTGTGCCTTGACACACCCTGACTCACTCGTGTGTGGAACTGAGTCTGGGACTGACCATTTGATTTTCCTATTGGCTTACTAAACTCCATTAGTAATGGCATTAGGAGCTCCTCTAAGGTGGAAACTTCCTCCTCTCTCACCAAAACACATCCAGGTGGACATTCCCCAGGACCCAGATGAGTTGAGAACTCGTCAGTCTTCAGTAACTTGGAATTCCTTTAGGTTAGATTTCTGCCGTCCTCAGAGAGTAGCACTTCTGGATGCTTGATAGAGCTCCAGCCGCTGACTGAATGGTAGAAACAGAAGGGAAGGGGAAAGAATTAAGGATATATAGCAAGTGTACTTTAGCTTTTTCTGAAAGCAGTTACATATACTTGTTCTTACGCTTCATCATTGGTTAGATTACACGGCCACATCAAACTCAGGAGACAGAATAAAATGTAGATTCCTTTGCTCCGGGTGACCTTTGAGAATAGATACGGGGTGGACAGCGAGAAACCACTGTGGCTCTGGTCCCTGCGGATGGTTAAGTACTATGTCTGTGCACACTCTTCTGCAATAACCGAGTGTAATTCTCATCCTGGACCCCAGGGAGCCAGTGAAAGAGACATGGAGAAGAAGCTCAGCCAGATGTCGGCCAGGCTGGACAAAATCGAGGAGAGTCAGAAGAGGAACGTGGAGGGGCAGAGGAAGCCGGAAGAGGAGAAGGTGCACGGGCGGATCAGCAAACTGGAGCTGCAGATGACGGAGGACATGAAGGAGATGAAAGCGGAGGTTAACGCTGGTAGGCCACACCCCACACAGCTCGTGTGGCTTGTTCATCTGAAAAGCTATTCACTGCGAGCTCCTCTGAAACAGAGTCTGAGCTGGCAGGAAAAAAAAATCAGCAAAATGTTCTTAGTTGCTTTTCTAAGTAGCTGTGCAGAATTTAACAAATTCATTCATGTCTACTTATTGCAGTGGTGGGACTTGAACTCAGGACCTCAGGGTTGCTAGGCCAGCACACTTCCAGTGAACTATACTCCCAGCCCTAAAGTACCAGTCCACTTGCAAGTCTATTAAGTGCCCCCATGACACACAGCAAACAGTGCCTGACTGGCACACGATCGACATTCCCCTTAGTTCTGCCTGCTGATTATTTTCTGGTCGTGGCCAAGATCTATGTACATGTGAGGCACTTTTGAGAGCTTCTTCTGCACTGCTGGTTATATGCACATGACACATGCGTGTGGAGTCAGTTCTGGGCTTGGCAGCAAGTGCCTTTACTCACTGAGCCATCTCACCAGCCCTAATCAAAACTTTTTTAATGAATAATCTTCATACTTTTTCATAAATTGTTATATTAAAAATAAGATGATAAGAACCCTTAATTTAAAAAAATCAGTAAAAACAAAAGAATAATTTGAAATTCTTCTTTGGTAGAGATGGCTCCTCCTCCTCCTCTTCCTCCTCCTCCCCCTCCTCCTCCCCCCTCCTCCTCCTCCTCCTCTTCCTCCTCCTCTTCCTTCTTCTTCTTCTTTTCCCTCTCCCTCTTCCTCTTCTTCTTCTATCTTTTTTCATAAGCAAAATTTCATTTAAAAGATTTATTCCCACCTCTTTCCATGTGAGAGGTGTGTGTGGGTGTTTGTGTGTGTGTGCGTATATGTGTGAGTGCGTGTGAGTGTGTGTTTGTGTTTGTGTGTGTGTGAGTGTGTGTGTTTGTGTTTGTGTGTGTGTGTGTGTGTGTGTGTGTGTGTGTGTGTGTGTGTGTGTGTGTGTGTGTGTGTGTGTGTGTGTGTGTGTGTGTGTGTGTGTGTGTGTGTGTGTGTGTGTGTGTGTGTGTGTGTGTGTGTGTGAGTGTGTGTGTGTGAGTGTGTGAGTGTGTGTGTGTGTGTGTGTGTGTGTGTGTGTGTGTGTGTGTGTGTGTGTGTGTGTGTGTGTGTGTGTGTGTGTGTGTGTGTGTGTGTGAGTGTGAGTGTGTGTGTGTGTGTGTCCTCGTGCAGGCATTTGTGAGCCACCCGATGTGGGGCTCTGAACTGCAGTCAAGTGTTCTTAGCCACAGTCCTAGTGAGGGTCACCACCACTGCGGTGAAGCACCATTATCCAAAACAACCTGGGGCGGAGAGGGTTTTTTTGGCTTCTGTTTCCATATCTTTGTTCATTACAGAAGGAAGTCAGGGCAGGAACTCAAGCAAGGAAGGAACCTAGAGACAGGAACTGATACAGAGGCCATGGAGGGGTGCTGCTTAGTAGCTTGCTGACTTGCTTGTAGAATAGAAGCTTTCTTATAGAACCCAGGATCACCAGCCTAGGGATAGCACCACCCAGAATGGGCTGGGCCCTCCCCATCAATCACTAGTTAAGAAAAACACCTACGGGCTTGCCCACAGCCTGAGTTTATGCGGGCATTTTCTCCACTGAGGTTCCCTCCTCTCTGCTGGCTCTAGCTTATGTCAGGTTGACAGAAAACCAGCCAGCACAGCCACCGACACAGCTCACCAGTCCTCAACTGTTCTTTTAAATTAAAAAGTTATTTGTATATTTAAGGTTTATATGTTGATATGTGTAACAAAATGGTTACTATGTTCATGCAAATTAACCTACCCATCATCTCACACGGGTGTGTGTGTGTGCATGAATGTTTGTGTGTACTGTGTGCATTATATATATGTGTGCTTATGTACTGTGTATGTGCATGGTGTATGTGTATGCATGTGTATCTTAAGTCAACTCTTTCATCAAAGACCCAAAGACAATATATTAGAATTTCCCGCACCATGTGCATTAGATCTTATTTTATGTATTTTGTGCTTTTTTTGTTTGTTTGTCTTTGTTTTGATTGTTTTTGTTTTTCAAGACAGGGTTTATCTGTGAAACAGTCCTGGCTGCCGGCCTCTACCTCCCGAGAGCTGGGATTAGAGGCCTGCACCACTCCACTGGGCTATTTTGTTCTTCTTGTCCTTTGACCTGAGTCCCCTTTCCACCCTTCCTCCCAACTACACACGTCATGCCCCTGGTGTCTGCTCTTTATTCTGGCTTTATATATTTAACCTCTTTCCATATTGAGTCATCATATGAAAGCCGGCAACATTTTTCCCTCTGTGTGTGTCTTTCATTTAGCGCAGTGCCCTCTAGTCTCACCCGTGTTGTGGCAAATGTCAGGATCTGCTTTTGTAAGGCTGAATGATTTTAATGGCATACACATACCACACTGTCCTTGTCTATCACATCTCCTGACAGACACTTAGGCTGTCTCTGTGTCTCGTCTATAGGGAGTAGTGTTGCAGTAAACACCAGAAGGTCAGGGCTGGAGAGATTCGGTTAAAAGCACTGCTGCTCTGCCAGAGAACTTGGGTTCAGTTTTCAGCATCTACCTGGTTACTCACAATCACCTGTAAATCCAGTTCCAGGGGACCTGATGCCCTCTTCTGGCCTCCATGGACGCTGCATGCATGGGCTGCACATAGACAGACAGACACAGACATGGTGTATACACCTTAATCCCTGGACAGTAAGAGCTACATAATGAGACTGTCTCAAAAGGAAAACTGTCAGGTCGAACATGGTGGCACACGCCTTTAATCTCAGCACTCAGGAAGCAGAGGCAGGTGGATCTCTATGATTTCCAGAACAGCCAGGGCTGGTATACAGAGAGACTCTGTCTTGGGGGGCGGTGTGGGGATTGTGGGGAAGAAACACCAGAGTGAGGATTTCTGTATGAATCCTTTTGGGTATGGACAAACCCAAAAGGCACTGCAGGGTCATAGGATGGTTCTGCCTTTAATGTCTTTAGGAGTCTCTCTATTCTTTTCCACTCTGATATGATTTTTTTTGAGATATGTATCCTTGGCTGGCCTAGAACTCATTTATAGACCAGGCTGGCCCAGAATTCTGCTTCCCAACTTCTGGGATTAAAGTCCTAAGCCACCACTCTGGGCCTTGGCTATTCCATGTTTAGGAATTTCTTCTCAACACAGTTAGTCTTTCTCATAGCCTTCCCAACAAGTGTTAGCCTGCACCTCAATGTGACTTGTATCTGTGTTTTCTGATAATTGATGTTGATTACCTTTTTTAATACATCTCTGCCCCCACCTCTCTCTCTTTCTTTGGTAAGGTCTTTAGTCCAGGCTGACTTCAAACTCTCTAGGTAGCTGAGGATAACTTAAGCTTCTGATTCTTCTGTCTCCAACTTCTGAGTGCTAGTGTCACTTGGTATGCTATCAAGCCTAGTTGCTGGTTGGGATGGAACCTGGGACTTCGTGCTGGACGGGTATTCTACCCACTGAGCCACATCCCCATCCTTCACACTGTTCAAATTCTAATCCAGGATCTCACACAGCCCTTAATTTACTTAGTCTTGTACATCTGGATCGATTCCTCTGTGATGCTGTTTTGCTTCCTAGATGGGTGTCTAGCGGAGTAGAACAGGCTAACCTTGAACTCACAGTCCTCTGGGCTTAGTCTTCCAAGTCCTGGAAGGCAGGCATATGACACTATGCCTGCCAGAGCCTAGCAATTTTCCCAGTGAAGTATGTTTCCTGTCTAGAATGTTCAGAGCACCAGGCCCAAAGTGACCTTTTGGAGCACAGCAGTGTAGACTCCAGGTCTCACAGTGGGGATTGGAGCCTCAGAAATCAGAACCCCGCACTCACGAGAACCCCAGAGATGGTTGGAAACAAAACTCCAGTCTGAGAGGTGACCCTGAGAATACTGGAGCCAAAACTCAGGCCCTGCATTTGAAGCTGATGGGCTGGAAGTTCTGCTGCAGAGTTCTGATTGGTCCCTTAGAACAGTGGTTCTCAACCTGTGGGGTCACAACCCCTTTGGGGGATTGGCTATCAGACATTTACATTACAGTTCAAAACAGTAGCAAACTTACAGTCACGGAGTAGCAGCAGAATAATTCTATGGTTGGGGGTCACCAACCACAACAGGAGGAACTGTTTAAAGGGTCACAGCATTAGGAAGACAGAACCAGGGATAGAAGCCAGAGGCCTAAGCGCTTGGTGCTCTCTTGACCCGCAAAAACCTGGTACTTTTAGACCACAGGGCAGTGTCTTGCAGAAAGCTCCTCAGTCAGGTTTGATGGCTTCCTTAAGATGTAACCTGGGACAGAGTTGCTATGGGATAGATGGATGCCCTGCTCCAGCATCTGATCAGCAGGTACATGGGGTGATTTCTCCCGGTGCTAGCGGTGTGAGCTTTGGTCACTTGGTTAAAGCTGCATCTACCGTTTCTCTTGACTGCAGTAGGCCCTTTGTAATTAAAAAGCAGTTTTCACGGAGGTCCCCATCCCGCGTTGACCCCCGGAGGGCTCGGCATTGGTCAGAACCAACCATCCATTGTTGTTGTCGTAGAAGCCGGTAAGACGCTGCTTCTTAGCTGTTAACTCCTGTGACATTTGCCTCTTCCTCAAGGGTTTACAGCCATCTACGAAAGCATAGGATCCCTCAGACAAGTGCTGGAGGCCAAGATGAAGCTGGACAGGGACCAACTACAGAAGCAGATTCAGCAGATGCAGAAGCCAGAAACTTCCATGTGAAGAGGGCTGGGACGAGGACCTGACAGGAGACTGACTGTGGGGCTAAGAGCCAGACACCTCTGCAGCCAGATTGTGGCTGTGTTCTGGATCCCGTCCAGGGTGTGCATGTGCCAAGAAATGCGCTCTCATGGGTCTAAGCGTTTACCTTCAGTCTTGAAAACACCCGCTATTTAAAATCTTAAATACAGTTTTTACAATGTTCTTTCCCTAAGTGCAGTCGAGCCCTATCCCCTCAGATTTTGAAAGGCTTTTATGAATGAAAAGAATTTATTTTCAATGCTTGATGCTCCTCTAGCCAAGACTACTATTTTGGGAAAAAAAAACCTGCCATGGTGATTTTTGTTTTTTGATTAAGAAGTGAATGAGTTGCTACGGGTACATATTGTCCCTCAGCCTACATTAAGAGAATTCCCTGGTAGATTAGAGTTCAGCTTTAAGTCCACATTGAATTGTATTATTGTTGTCTATGCGGTTTTGTTTTGTTTTTTAATGTTGGGTTATTTTTTTTTGTAAATCACCTGTCTTTTGTAGAGAAGAGGTTTAACACTGGGAGAAAAAAACCCTGCCATTTATATAATGAAAATAGTTTTTTAAAATTGATAATTGCCATACTTAATTACAAATTAAATGGAAACTTACAACATTTATCTAGCTCCCACGAGGCACAATATTTATATCCACCTAGAGGTACCGGCTTTTCCTATTTAAAGCTATTTTTGAAACCACTCACCCTGTGTAGTGATAGCCATATATTTAATAACGGGATGGTGGCTAAGCAGTCTGTTTATCACACAGTTAGCTGTTCATCACCTATAATGAATGTGAGGATTTTCCAGACTTTATGATTTACCTAAATGTTCCCTAAATAGGCACCGAGTGCTAGACTTTATAGACATTTGTTGTAACTGTATATCTGTGCCTTGGTTTCTATCATCGCTATACTGTCCTCTGTGTAAAAAGAAATTACCAACGAAACAGACAGTGTGGTAAACACATCAGGGTCATGATGTAAAACTGGGATCCTATGTATTTTTCAAACCTCCTAATGATGTCGTCATCACGATGCCACATTCAGCACCATTCATCAATTAGATAAATGCACCTTTGTATGGCGAGAGTCCACGCAGGACTACACCACGAGGAGAACGGTGTCCCCGCACCTTTGCAGACATTTTATTTTCAGTCGCCATGTTTGAGTCATTGAAGACTTGAGCCCGGGCCGTTTGCACACCTGTGTGCGTGTGTTATGCCCGCAGAAGACACTCCGGGTTAAAGTGAGGGGACCCCGGGAGAGAGCGCGGGCGCACTTAAAAGTTCCAAGAACAGCATCCCCCTTCTTCCTTTTCTCTCTCTATGCAGGGACTCAGGAAAATCAAAAGCATTTTCTATTTCTAGAATAAACTACACTGAGATTCTAACTGGCTCTTACTGTTGACCCATGTAAGATATGCTGCTAAATTCACTGATGTTCTACTCTTGGGAGCTTGGGAACTTTGGTTTTAGTTTGGACGCATGAGAGGTTATGTGACGAACTTGTATCCATCTTCATTTCCCCCCACATCTTTTCATCTCCAGATAGGAAGATCTTCCCACCTAGGAGAAGTCAACGACAGTCTGTGACCAGACAGTGCGATTTCTCTTTTCCCTTTGCTAGGCTAGCCATGTTTTATCACGTGATTAAGCACAAGCCTCAGGACAGGGCCACGCCCCCTCAGCATCTCTCTCCCCTGGGGACTCAAGGGCGGAAGGGGAGGGTAAGCACACAGGACACTTGGGAAGAGGGGATGGGGAACGCCTGCTGACCCCGCCCTAGCAGGGGATGCAAGCAGATGACACAGCTGCTGGTGAAATCGCCAGGTAATCAAGATGTTGCCTCCCCAGGTGACTGGCAGGGGCCCTCCACCCTGGCTGCTTGGGGTCACTTGGGGAGTTTCAAGAGCAACCGAAGCCAAACAACCTCCTGACCAATTAAGTCGGAGCATCTGGGAGGCAGTCACCAGCACCAACCAGTATGTGTCACACCCCCTGATCCCCCACAGTGATTCTGTATGCCGCTGGGAGGCCCAGCCATCCAAGGAGACAATGGAGTACTCTTCTCGCCAAAGTTTAAAGGAGAATCAGCTGCCCTGTCTTTTCCTTTACCAGAGATTTGCAATAAAAAGAATAAAATTTCCAAAAAGTGTGGCCTGGGACTTTTAAATGGGAAGAATCTTTTAGTGTGGGAAGAAAACCTTGGCAGGCCAACCGCCTGAGGAAAGGTACTGCTTTGCCTTCTCAGTGCTGCCCCTGGAGTCCTGCCAGTGAGCAGTGCCTGGCTGGCTGCGTGCCAAGGACCTTTTTAAGTCTGTGCTGAGACTCGTTTTAAAAATTTATTTTTTAATCCAATTGGGTGCGTGTGTGTGTGTGTGTGTGTGTGTGTGTGTGTGCACGAGTGTGCACTCGAAAGAGAGTGTGATACACGAATGATACACGGAGGTCAGAAGAGGGCATGGGATCCTTTGGAGCTGGAGTTGCAGATGGCTGTGAACCACCTGATGTGTGTTAGCATCTAAACTCATGCTCTCTGGAAGATCGACCTGTGATCCTGCTGAGATTCTTGTGTGGGCTCACTCATTTGTTTACCAGTATCTAGTCCTGTACCATTGTCCCCCATTTTACAGAACCACATAAAGATGAAGAAACTCACCTCAAATCCCACTGCTCATAAGCAGGAACCCTGATTCCGGTAGGTACTCAATTATACATCCTGGCTTTTCCATTGGACAAGCCATCCCATAGCCTCTGTCTGACCAAGCCTGAAGGCCTTGAACTCACTATGTAGATGAGAATGACCTTGCACTCCTGATCCTCCTGCCCTTCTCTAGGGCTGGGATTAGAGGGGCGAGCCACCATGCTCAGATTTACCTTGTTATTGTTTTAAATGACATTTTTATTTATTGAATTGTGTGCAGATACACAAGTATATGTATGTATGCATGTGTGTGGGGGGCTGTGCCACAGTGCACATAGAGAGGTCAGAGAAAAACCTGTGGGAGTCAGTTCTCTCCTTCCACTATCAGTTTAATATAAGCCGATGACTTGACCATTCCATGGCATGGTTAAGGGGAAGCTTTTTGTTGTAGATATGAGAGGGAGACCAGCCACAGGCATCTGGAAAAATCTAGACCAAAGAAAAGGAGTAGACTGGACATAGCCAGGACTGTCTGTGAGAGAGGTAGACCAGCAGAGGACAGAGAGAACACAGTGTGCGAGGCGGGAGCAGAACACGCAGAGAAAAGACAGCAAGAGTAGCAGAGTTCTAGGGAGAATCGAGTGTCTGGGGGAGGGAAGCCTGTGGGCTGGAGGGAGTTAGGGTAGGGGAGGAGGTGAGAAGGGTTAGCCTGAACTTCGAAATGTAGGCTTGTGATACTAGACACTTGGAAGCCAGCATGAACTTTGCTCTGCTAATAGGTACCACAGGTAGCCCTATCTCTTATTTATTTACTTATTTATTTATTATGGTTTATCTATTTTTATCTGCACTGGTATTTTGCCTAGGGTATCAGATCTTGGAGATATAGACAGTTGTGAGCTGCCATGTAGGCACTGGGAATTGAAACTAGGTCCTCTGGAAGAGCAGTCACACCGCTGAGCCATTCCTCCAGTTCAGTAGCTATGTATCTTTTATGCCAAAGATAAGGGATATAACTCCTTTTGGTAGAGCATCAAAAAAAAAATCAAAGAAAATACTAGAAGGTGTGAAGATCTCCTGTGTTCATGAATTGGAAGAATTAAGATTGTGGAAAAAGTCGCAATACAAAACAGCTTATTGATTCAATGTAATTTCCATCAAAATTCCTGTCATTCTTCACAGAAGTAGAAAAATACAAAATCCACATGGAAACACAAATGACCCTGAAAGGCAGAAGCAATCTTGAACAGCAAGAGCATCGCTGAGATAAAACACCATGACCATGAACGATGTGGCCAGGAAAGGGTTTGTTTCAGCTTACAACTCTCTGGTCTTGCTCCACTGCCCAGGGAAATCAAGACAGGAACTGAAGCAGAGAGCCCCCAAGGGAGAGGTGCTGCTTACTGGTTTGCTTCCCGTAGTTGGCTCAGCTTGCTCTTTTGTACAACCTAGGAGCACTTCGGAGGGATGAGGGACAGCTCTACCCACAGTAAGCTGGACCCTCCCACATCCATCATCCATCAAGATGCTGCATAGATTTGCTCACAAGATAATGGGAGGGAGGCGATGTTGCAGATGACTTTCATCCCCTGCTAGTCTGGTTTGTATCAAGTTGCCAAGAGCTGACCACCAGTGTGTGTTTGCTACAAAGTCTGGTTGCCTGGGACCCACACACTGGAAAGAGTGAAACTGAGTACTGTAAGAAGTCCTTTGCATAAGTCGGCACTTGTGCACTGCAGGAGTGGCCCCCAACCAGAGGGAACATTGTCTAAAAACAACAAATAAGTAAGTAAATAGATAAATAAGAGATGAATAATTGAAAGATGATACTGTGTCAGGTTAGACGCACATAAAGGAATTAATTACTAGAGTCAGGAGCCTGAAGAATAAGACAATTTTCTTCTGTCAACTATTCATTTGACGGAGTTAATATTTAGAACATTAAGAACTAAAGTTTTTAAATGCCTAAAGAACAAATAATCCACCCAATCAAACAAACCCAGTAGAATTTTCAGAAGAAGTACAAATCAGTGGTTGATAAAGCTATGAAAAAACGTTCATAGCTACAGTTAGCCACCAGAGGAATGCAAATCAAAAGTACATTGAGATTCCACATCACCCCAGTCAGAACCGTTGTTAAGGAAAAAGCCAAGGGGCAAAAAATAAAGGCTCAGTAGTAAAGAGTATTTAACTGCTTATCCAGAGGACCCAAGTTCAATTCCCAGCCCCCTCATAAAACACCTCACAATTACCTATAACCAGGAGATTCAACACCTCTGGCCTCTGGGCCCCTGAATTCAAGTGTGCATACATGTTCATATGTACACATCCACAATTAAAAAAAATAAAAACAAGTTCTCAAAGCAGGAAACACACCACAGGCCAGGCATGGCAGCACAGGCAGGAGAGTGGAAATTTCAAGTCTAGCTTATGCTATAAGGTGAAATAGTCTCAAAAGCCAAACCACCACCACCACTGCAGACAAGAACATGGCTGACAGCATGGCTGAAAGGAACGGTTGTGGCTGAAGAGATGCTCACGGCTAAGAGCGCTGGCTGTTCTTGCAAAGGAACCAGGTTCGGTTCCCAGCACCCACACGGCAGTAACTCCAGTCCCAGGGGATCCAACACCCTCTTCTGGCCTCTGTGGGCACAGCACACAGACAATGCACAGACATGTGTGCAAGCAAAACATCACACATCAAAATAATAAATAAGTAAATGTTTAAAAGTATTTTAAAGGAACACTTACACTGATACAGGAAGACTGTAAACTAGCTCGCCTAGCCTGGAAATCAACATAAAAATTCATAGAATAACTTCCACGTGATTCAGCCATTCTACTTCACATTAACAGAGACGTCTGTGCATCCACGCACATTTGCGGCCACACTGGGCACAGCAGTTGAGTCACAGAATCTCCTCGGGCCCATCAATGGATAAATGAGTTAAGGAAAGGAGGTATAGACTTCCGTCATAATGGAGGGTGGAGTTACACCATCACAGGGAGATCGTGGTAATCACCGTCAGCCAGGCTCCCAAGAAAGGCAGTATCACTTATGTCCTCTCGTCTATAAAATGTAGAGTTTTGTCAAAGCATGGAAGTGGAAGGAGGACAGTTTGAGGAGAGGAAGGCTGGGTGGGAAAGACAGAGAGGAGAGAGAGGGACGGATATAATCAAGAACATTCTATATACCCAATGAAAGCTTCGTGATACAGATTGGTTTGTACAATTAGCGTGCAGTAATTCAATCCATCAAAGAGTCCGGAGAGGTGGCTCATTGGTTAAAGGGCTAACCTTACAGTCAGGAAAACCTGAATTTGGATTACCAGTCTCCATGTGCACAGCCAGGGTTGGTGGCAGCATGTGCTTGTGACCCCATCTCTGAGTGGGGAGACAGGCAGATCACAGGGGCTCACAGGCCAACCAGTCTGGTGGAAACGGAGAGACCTTGTTCAGCAGTGACCCTGCCACAAAAAATAAGGTGGGGAGTGACAGAGGGGAGGAGACGACACTGAGATCAACATCTGGCCTTCGTATGTGCACACAGACACACACAGAGAGACTGAGAGAGACAGAGTGAGACAGAGTGAGACAGAGACAGAGACAGACAGACAGACAGACAGACACGACACGCCACACACACACACACACACACACACACACACACACACACACACACACACACCTTAAGTAAAGACCAGGGGCTGGAGAGATGCTGGTTCAGCATTAAGAGCACTTGCTGCTCTTCCAGAGGGACCCATTCCAGCTCTTTCAGTGGTGGCTCACAATTGACTGTAACTCTGTTTCCCATGGCTCCAATGGCCAGCTGAGTACACATTTAGTACACAGATATGCCTGCAGACAAAACACTCTTACACATTATGTATGTATGTGTGTGTATGTATGTACACACACACATATATACAGACACGTATGTATATGTATCTGTGTAAAGTATGTCACCTGAGGTCATTCTTCACACTCTGATGCAGCAATTTATACATATTGGATATTTTATTGATTAGTTTTAATGTTAGACACATTTTAGCCAAGTGTTATTTAGCTTGATGACTGAGGCCTCTGCCTCTCCCCTCTTTGCATTTTGCATCGAGTTCGGGGCCTCTCTCACCTTATTCAAACCCTGACCTGCCCAGCTCTGTGATAATCTGGGACTAAATGCGGCAATAGGTAATTATGGCTAGGCTGTCTTGGGTGTACCTGACAGGTTTGTAAAGTCGCTGGTCTGTTTTTATTCCTAACTGCTACTCTTTGTTTAGTCGATAACTTTGGATTGGGTTATTCTCGGAACTAGGTTGGACCACAAGATGGGAATGAACTGTGACACCAGTAGGATTTAGAGAACAGAGAGAAGTAAAGGGGTTTGCTGCCCCCACATGGCAAAAATGGGAACTGCTAAGCAGTCTGCATTCGAAGAGCCCAGAAGCAAAGCATCCCTTGAGTCCTGCCTCAGGAAGGGGCCTGGGAGAATCACTGGACTCCACTCTCTCTGGAACAACAAACTAATGGTGGAGAAGTCAGAAGCAGGTTGGGGAGTATGCAGTACAGGAAACCGGATGTCGCTGTTATGTACAGTACACAGACTAACAGTTCTCTTCACAGAGCAGGCGGTGGGTGGTAACAGAAAACAAACAAGTGAATACCAGGCCAGGCAGGAGGTGGTGTGTGTGTGTGTGTGTGTGTGTGTGTGTGTGTGTGTGTGTGTGTGTGTGTGTGTGTGTGTGTGTGGTGGTGGGGTGGTGGTGGGGTAATGGACCGTGTGTGGCAGGAACACAGAAGTGGGAACTTTCTGAAGAGAACCAGCTAGAGGGAGCTGAGGAGCCAGGGAGCCTGGTGGGGGTGGCAAGCGAATTTGATTATAGTGGATTATATTGACACAGATGTATGAAAATGTCACAGTGAAACCCATTTCTTTGCTTGACAACTAAAAACACTAGTTAAACTGCGTTAGTTACTTTCTTCGTGGCTCTGACAAAATGCCCAACAGAAGCAACTTAACATAGTGAGGTTTACTTGGGTTCGCAGTTCAAGCACAGGTTCATGGTATCAAGGCAGCCGATGCCCGAGGCTGCTGGTCACACTGTGTCTGAAGTCAGGAGGAAGCAGGGACGAACGTTGGTGCTTGGCTTGTTTTCTCCTTTTTATTCAGTCCCTGCCCCTAGCCCGTGGAGCTGTGCCGGTCGCGTTTAGGGTGTCTCTTCCCACCTCACAAACAGCACCGGAGGCTTATAGCCTAGCAGATTGTAAACTTACCTAGTTTACTGCCAATATTAACCATTGCAAGCAGGAGGGGAAGAGGGAGG
Organism: Rattus rattus; assembly: GCF_011064425.1. Classification (NCBI taxonomy): domain Eukaryota; kingdom Metazoa; phylum Chordata; class Mammalia; order Rodentia; family Muridae; genus Rattus; species Rattus rattus. The sequence goes on along the minus strand of NC_046161.1, from coordinate 64,441,795 downwards.
GAGAGGGGAAGGGAAGGAGGAAGGGAGGGAGGGGGAGAAGGAGAGAAGGAAAGAGGAAGGGAAAGGAGAAGTCACATACAAACCCTGGGAAGAAGATGGAGAGGGAGACGTGTTGGTGCCAGCTGGCTCTACTTTCCCCTCTTGATATCCAGGCACTGCTGCACACCAGGCTGGCCTGGAAGAAAGAAGTTTAGCCGCTGGTGGGTTAGGCAGGATCTAGGTCGGTGTGAGTGCCGGAGAAACAGCCTTCTCTGGAGACAGTTTTCAGTGAGACAGCTCGCCTTGATTGGGGGCAACAGGACTATATAAACCTTGGGTGGTGAGTAGGGAATTTCTGGGGGAGTGTACATTACTGACTGGTGCTGAGGTGCTGGGAACGGTTGGTTTACATGAAAAGGAATTCCAGATGCTCAATGGACATGTTGGTATGAGGAGAGAGGAAGTTTAACCTCTAATCTGGCTGCCAGGCTACAAGGGTGGTGGAGGTGGAGGTCGAGTGTAAGGCTGCATGCTCAGGGACATGCAGGCAGGGAGCAGGGAGGAAGCAGTCCCACTCCTGCCAGTCTCAGGATGAGATGTCGGGGTTCGGACACATCTCAACTCTGCTCTTGCTCCAGACTGGCTCCTCTGGGTTCCACAGCGTTCAGGCCCCACGTCTCAGTGTTTGAGTGCTTGCTTCTCCTGCGGAGGGCCCAAATTTGGTTCCCAGCAACTCATAACTGCTTGTAACTCTAATTTCTAGGGGGATCCAATACCCTCTCTGGCCTCCACAGCCACCTACATGCAGTTAGTGCTCACAGAAACGAATAGGCACACGCTCACACACACAATTTTTTAAAAAAGAATTATTTATTTATTTAATGTATGTGCAGAACTGTAGCTATTTTCAGAACCACCAGAAATGGGCACTAGACCCATTTGTGAGCCACCATGTGGTTGCTGGGAATTGAACTCAGGACCTCTGGAAGAGCAGTCAGTGCTCTTAACTGCTGAGCCATCTCTCCAAGCACCACGATTTTTGTAAGCTTAAAAAAAAAACCAACAACAAACAAACAAAAAACAACGACAAAAAACTGGATCTGGCGAGATGGCTTGGCAGGTAAGTGTGCCTGCTGCCAAGCCTGACTTACCTGAGTTCGATCCCCAGGACCTGCATGGTAGAAGGAGAGAGCCAGCTCCAGCAAACCATCCTCTGCCCTCCACAGATAAACCATCGTGACACGTGCAAACCCACACACACACACAGAGTAAATAGATAAATGTAATTAAATGTAATTCAGGAGGCTGGAGAGATGGCTCAGTGGTTGGGAGCACATACTGCTCTTGCAGAGGACCCAAGTTCAGTTCCCAGAAACCACACTAAGCATCTCTCATATGCTGTAACCCCAGCTCCAGGAGATCCAGCAGGATCCAGGAGATCCTACCTTCTCCTGGCCATTGTACATGGCATACACTCAGATACGTACACACAAGTCGAAGTAAAATAAACCAGGGCTGCAGAGACGGCCCCGTGGTTAGGTGGGCTGGCTGCTCTTGCAGAGAACTGGGCCTCAGTTCCCAGCACTCATATGGTGGCTCACAATCTCCTGTGACTCAAGTTCTAGGGGACCCAATGGCCTCTTTACGCTCCCAAAGGCACTAGACATGCATATGGTGCCCAGACACATAAGCAGACAAGACCCTCATCAAAAAAAAAAAAAAAAAAAAAAAAATCTGTTTTAATAATAAATTCTTAAAAATGTGATTTTAAAAATAATAGAAAAAACAAAACACACTAATGTAATTTTGTTAAATAATCTTTCTGAAGAGTCCGTGTTTGTGGGTAACAGTCTTAGAGGAAGGTAAAATATTGGGATGATTGAATGAAGCCCTCCGAACCCTTCCAAAGTACTCTGGGAGCATTCTGTCTGCCTCAGATATTATTTGTGGAATGTGAAGGTACGTGTTTGTAGGTTCTTCTTCTATCTGTTTCAAAATTTAGAGAGCATAGATTGATCTGATTTCCTAAACCCCCAGAACCTTGCTTCAGTGATCTTAAAAATGTTTCCAGAGCGCTGTTTACCACCAGATGGCAGAATACGTTAAAATCCCAAGAACCAAGTGCTGCTCTTCTCCAAATGTCTGTAGGGCAATCCAGGTGCAAGACTTCGTGATTCACAAACCACGGTTTTGTTTTTTTGGTCTTTTTGTTTGTTTGGTTAATTTTTCAAGATGGGGTTTCTCCGTGTAGCTCTGGCTGGTCTTGAATTCAACTGTAGACCAGGCTGGCCTCAAACGTACAGAGCTCTGCCTGCCTCTGCCTCCTGAGTCCTGTAAAAGAATGGGTACCCCAGCGCCTCCACAAACCTTTTTGGCCTGAGAGTTAGTCTTTCTAACACCACTCATTATATATCCTTATTCTCATATTCAGATGGAGAACCTAAGATTATTTCTTTTTAAAAAGTTTTATTACATTTAATTTTGTGTGTGTTTGGGGGTAGGCAGTGTTTTGTGTGTTGGGGGTGTCAGAGGACTACTTTTAGAAGTCTGTTCCCTCCATCCACCACATGGGTCCGTGGGATTGGACTTAGTCCTTAGATTTGACAGCAAGTGACTTTATGGTCTGAGCCATCTGGGTGACTCCAAACTTACTCATTTTAATTGATTGCCATCTGTGTGTCAGACACTCTAAAGTACTTACCTCATTTCACAGACCAGTGAGTAAGAAATTACCATCTCCATTTTACAACAGGAAAAAGAAATCTCTAGCTTGGTTCAGGGCATTCAGTCGCTGAAGAGGTGCTGAGCACCCAGCCCTTGGGCATCAGGCATTGTGGTTTCCTTCCACAACCTATGACATTCTATAAGTTTCCAGGAAGAAAGTTCTGCGTTGGAACCTTGCACTGGGTTGCAGGGCCTGCAGGTCTGCATTTTTTAGACTCTGAAAACCTCAGAAAGCGAGCAGGAGAATGCGGAACATTTGTGTGTGAAACTCACGCCTTCTGGGCAGGGAGTTATACACAAAGTAGCAGAAGAAAACCACAGAAAGTGGCATGTTGGTAACTGTGTTTCCTGACATTCTCCCACCTCTATTCCCTAAACAGAGGGAGGGACTGAATCTGCACAAGACCTGATGGTAGTATAATACCACTTGAATTGTGGGTTTGATGTACCCTCCTTTTGTGGTCTTTTCAAAAGGCTCTTGGGAAGAGATACCTGAAAAGGGCGATCTGGTCTACCACAATTTGGGAAGGAAAAGAGATCACTTTACACCACGGTCATACCAGCCACCCTCATAAATATTCACAAAACTCTTTTACCATCTACAATCTAGAACTCTCTGGACAACTTCCCACCTGGGGACAGCCCACTGCAATCTTACTTTGGAGTATCTGCTTTGCTTAGCTTTGCTAAATAAATTTCTGCTTAAATTGAATACATCCTTTTTTTCAAGACATGTTTTCTGTGTGTAGCCCTGGCTGTTCTGGAACTTGCTCTGTAGACCAGGCAGGCCTTGAACTCTGAGATCCACCAGCTTCTGCTGGGATTAAAGGTGTGTGCACCACCACTAGCTGAAAATATCTTTTGACTCAGTTCTCTCCTTCAGGAAGATGGGAAACAAGTCTTTCAGGTGTGACTAAATGTGCTGCTGCCAAGCCTGCCCGCCTGAGTTTGGTTCCCTGGATCTACCACACAGTGGAAGGAGGGAACAGGCTGTTTCAAGTTGTCCTTTGATTTTAATATCCTCTTGTATGTCCACTGTAGGAGCGCGTGCACACACACACACACACACACACACACACACACACACACATACACGCTCGCACGCACGCACGCACGCACGCACGCATGCACGAGACACTCTGTGATACCAGGTCCTTAGTTTCTGAGACAGCAGGAATAACCTAAATGTGGCTTCAAGGACAAGCAGCCACAAGAGCACATCTGACCTTATGCATAGTTATCAACCTGCTGTAGTAGCCATCCTCAGGTGCCTCCTGTCTAAGTCCTTGTCTGTTGTGTGTCCCTTCCCGCATCCTCCTTCACTGTCCCCCTTGTCATGTGTCCCCTACCGTCCATTGTAAGTAGCTTTAGGAGGCTTGGCCCTCTTCACAGAGCCTAAAGCTCAGGAACTCAGACTCCCAGTTGCAGCCCAGACCTTCAGGGTCCCTAGATGAATGTGAGCAAGAGGCCAGGTGATTTCTGTGCACGGTAGGGCGAGCATTGGTCCGAGATCAGTGGGGGAAGGACGGAGGGCAGGAGAGTGAGGGGGTCAGAAGGGAAGTATCTGAGCGTGGATGGAAGGACTGGAACATGATCAGCCCAGGGAAAGGGAGAAAGGAGAGAAGATGGGTGAGTAAGCACTCCAGTCCTGGGATGTGTGCTGAGAGAGGGAGGGAACTAGTGTGTGCTCCCAAAATGAGTTAGTCAGGTTTCCATAGCTGTGACCTGAGAGAAATCGGGAGAGAGAGGATCCTTTCGGTGCATGACTCCAGTCCATGGTTGCCTGGCTCTTTGCCATGGTCGCTGGTGAGGCTGAACATCTTGGGGGAAAGTGTGGCAGAGGAAAGCTGCTCTCATCAGAGCCCGAGTGACTTTGTCCTTTTCACGAAGGCCCACTCCTAAAAGGCTCCACCACCTCCGCACTGTACTGTCAGCTTGGTACCAAGCCTTCAACACTCGAGCCCTTGGAAGCCATTTAAGAACCAATCCCTAACACAAGGGAAGGGCTGGAAACTCAAGAGGACCCTCTCAATGCCATCACCTGTGGTGCTGAGTCTCCCTGGCCGTTTTAGTTTGGCTTCTTATTGCTGTGATGAACTCCATGACCAAAAGCAACTTGGGGAGGTTTCTTTTGTGTGTGTGTGGTGCGGGTGGTCATCGAAGTCCATCACTGAGTGAAGTCAGGGCAGAAACTCAAACAGAACTCCAGAGGCAGGAACTGAAGCAAATGCCACAGAGAAATGCTGTGTACTGGCTTGCTCAGCCTACTTTATTATACAATCCAGGACCACCTGCTCAGAGATGGCACCGCCCACAGTGAGCTGGGCCCTCCCCATTGAGTATTAATGAAGAGAATGCCCCACCGTTTTGCCTGATGGGAGTTTTTCTCAATTGAGACAGTTGCTCAATTGACTCTAGTTTGAATCAAGTTGACAAAAAAAACTAACCAGCATACCAGGGCTCTGGAGAGCCATACCCAGCAACTCACTCCCCAACTCAGAGAAGGTCAAGTGTGGCGAGGACCCTCCAACCTCCATGTTCTGAAGCCCTGAGACTATGCAGCTGAAGTTCAGGAGGCTGGAGTTCCTTATCTCTGGTGCAGTGTCACTTTTCTCATGGCTGAGATGAAATATTGAAAGGGGGAGTTTAAGGGAAGAGGGGTTTATTTTGGTAGCAGGAGCATGAGGGAGCTGGCCACATTGCATATCCAGTCAGAAAGCATGGAGCTGTGAATGCTGGCTGGTGTTAATGTTGGTCATGTCCCCTATTTTGCCCAGTCTTAGCCCCTACCCTAGGGAGTGGTGCTACCCATCTACCTTCATTAATCCAATCTAGAAACTACCTCAGTAACTTGCCTAGAGATATGTTTCCTTGGTCCCACCAGGCTGTGGAAGATGAACCCTCACATGATCAGGGCTTCGGTGGGACTGAGGTGAGTTGTATCTGGACAGAGATCTGGGATTAGGAAGAAGTCTGATACTGAAGAAAATCAAGTTCAGTGATGGGATGTTTCTACATGGAGGAGCGCTAACCTCCTCACACACAAACACTCTGCGGTTGGCTGACATCTGAGGTGACGGTGGTGTGTGAGCTGACCTGTGGGCTGTCATGGCAGAGAGGAGTCAGGAGGCTATGAGCCTCGGGGCTGAATTTGTCTGCAGTAGCCAGAGAGGTTCTGGCTCTGGTAAGTTAAACAGGAAAGGAGAGACGGTGCTTGCGGTGGAGGAATGCCAGCAAGTGATTTCAAGGAACACAGAATCACTGTAGGGAAGCCTGAGGAGAGAGATTGCCACAGACTTCAGGAGCATGACTTTCTAGATCAGTAGTTTTCAACCTATGGACCAAGACCCCTTGGGGGTGTGTGTGTGTCACACTTTAGATATTCTGCATATCAGATATTTACATTACCATTCATAACAGTAGCAAAATGACATAAAATTATGACATAGCAGTGCATAATTTTGTGGTGGGGGCCACTACAACATGAGGAACTGTATCAAAGGGTAGTAGCATTAGGAAGGTTGAGAACCACTGTTATAGATCTTTCTTCTCAGTTTCATTTTTCTTATGACTCCATTCCTCTCTGTGCATCTGTATTTCCACCAACTGGCTGCAGGAATCTTAGTACCAAATTCCTCCTCAGGTTAGATGAGACCTTGGGCACTCATGTTATCTCTACCGAGAGATGCTTCATTCGCATACTAAACACCCAGAAAAATGCTCTCATCCATGAGGAAATGTCTGCTGTACTTGTGATTTTGAATCGTTAAGTCCTTTCCAGACAATGCAACCTATGCTTGCTTTATTTACTGTAGAGAAAAAGTCAGAAGATGGCTCAGTGCGTAAAATGCTTGCCGTGAAAACTTGAGGACCTGAGTTCAATCCCTACCCATCATCTGCATTTAAAAAATCCTGAAATGGTGGTGTATGCTTATAATCACAACACTGGAGATGAGGAGGCAGGAGGATGCATAAGTCTCGTTGACTCTATAGGATGATGTCATCACGCAGGTGTAGGCGGGCACAAGATAGAACGAGGCCTGTCATTGGAAGAGAAGGAATGGGCGGGAGAAAAGTTTTAGAGAGGAGGAGATTAGAGGAAGTAAGAGAGGAAGCAGCAGAGAGAACATGGAGGTTGATGTTAAGATTCTTCTCTGCACATTTACAGGTTCTTATGAATATTCTTAAAGGATGGATATGTACGGGGTTTTGTATGTCTAGGTGGACAATTATATCTTATCAATTGGATCAGAGGTTATTGTGCTGTGTGTTCTTTCATGTGGTGATTTAAGGTTAAGAGAGTGTGTGGCAGCTGGAGACACTAGGCCACCACGGAATGGGGATGTATATTTCTGGCGTGGTGGCAACCTGCTTTAGGAATTAGATGGGTAGAGAGCTTGTTGCTGGGCTCAGAGAGAAGCCATTGGCAGTGTGATATGGGATAGAGCAAAGAGGCTGAGAGACTTTGCTGACTGAGATGAAGGTATCTACCAGTTATCTTGGAGCACTGCGGTGCTGGACCTAGTGCAGGATAAAAGACAGCATTTTTTATAATTTTACAGCAACATTTCCCACCAGCCTAGCTAAATAGTCAAGATCCCTGGCCAGTGGGAGAGTGGCTCGAAAAACTAAGGTGGTACAGGCAGGCCATGTCTTTAATCCCAGCACTCAGGAGGCAGAGGCAGTTGGCTCTCCGTGTTCAAGGTCAGCTTTGTTTATATAGAGAGTTCTAGGCCAGCCAGGGCTACATAGTGAAACCCAGTCTCAAAACAACAACAACAACAACAACAACAACAACAACAACAACACCCACTACCACCACCATCAACAAAAAACAAACAAAACAAAACAAAAAAAATGGAGAATGAACAAGGAAGATATCCAAAGCCAACCTCTGGTCTCCACACATAAATATACACGTATTTACATAAACATGCATTCATGTGAGCACACACACACACACACACAAGATAGAAAATGTAAGGAATCATTTTCTCAACTTTCCCTGTATCTCTGGGTTTCAGGAGAACTTAGCTGAATTGAAGTCTGAGGAGTGTTTTCTGTGGTCATCTAGGGCTCATACCCGGAGACAACAGGGAAGAGAGCAGTTGTGCAGAGAAATGGGCCAGGCATCCTTACATCAGAGTAGATTTCCTAGGCCTTGCTCACAGGCAGGGGGCCTCTGGCTTCTGTCCCTGGAAGAAGTGAGTCACACACACACACACACACACACACACACACACACACACACACACACACACACACACACAAAAGCAGCAAGTTGTGCTCGAGAGAGGGACAGGGTTCCCCTGGGTTTCTTGGTCAGCCTCTAACAGACAGGAACTGAGTGAACCTTAGCTACGTGTCTTACCTTTATAATCTCATGGGATCTTTATAAGACCCCACACTACAATTGGGTATGGTTCATAGAAGAGTAACTTCCCTGTTTGCCATCCAGTGAGTGACTAGGGGTCTGGTGGGAGGGAACGTGACACAGGGACCCATACAGTTGGGAGGGAGCACAGCATAGGCACCCACACAGGTGGGAGGGAGCACAGCATAGGCACCCACACAGGTGGGAGGGAGCACAGCACAGGGACCCACACAGGTGGGAGGGAGCACAGCATAGGCACAGCATAGGCACACACAGGTGGGAGGGAGCACAGCACAGGGACCCACACAGGTGGGAGGGAGCACAGCATAGGCACCCACACAGGTGGGAGGGAGCACAGCAAAGGCACCCACACAGGTGGGAGGGAGCACAGCATAGGCACCCACACAGGTGGGAGGGTGGGAGGGAGCACAGCATAGGCACCCACACAGGTGGGAGGGAGCACAGCATAGGCACCCACACAGGTGGGAGGGAGCACAGCATAGGGACCCACACAGGTGGGAGGGAGCACAGCATAGGGACCCACACAGGTGGGAGGGAGCACAGCACAGGCACCCACACAGGTGGGAGGGAGCACAGCATAGGCACCCACACAGGTGGGAGGGAGCACAGCATAGGCACCCACACAGGTGGGAGGGAGCACAGCACAGGGACCCACACAGGTGGGAGGGAGCACAGCACAGGCACCCACACAGGTGGGAGGGAGCACAGCATAGGCACCCACACAGGTGGGAGGGAGCACAGCATAGGGACCCACACAGGTGGGAGGGAGCACAGCACAGGGACACACAGGTGGGAGGGAGCACAGCATAGGCACCCACACAGGTGGGAGGGAGCACAGCATAGGCACCCACACAGGTGGGAGGGAGCACAGCATAGGCACCCACACAGGTGGGAGGGAGCACAGCATAGGCACCCACACAGGTGGGAGGGAGCACAGCAGCACAGCATAGGCACCCACACAGGTGGGAGGGAGCATAGCATAGGCACCCACACAGGTGGGAGGGAGCACAGCATAGGCACCCACACAGGTGGGAGGGAGCACAGCACAGGCACCCACACAGGTGGGAGGGAGCACAGCACAGGGACCCACACAGGTGGGAGGGAGCACAGCACAGGGACCCACACAGGTGGGAGGGAGCACAGCACAGGCACCCACACAGGTGGGAGGGAGCACAGCACAGGGACCCACACAGGTGGGAGGGAGCACAGCACAGGCACCCACACAGGTGGGAGGGAGCACAGCACAGGGACCCACACAGGTGGGAGGGAGCACAGCACAGGGACCCACACAGGTGGGAGGGAGCACAGCACAGGGACCCACACAGGTGGGAGGGAGCACAGCACAGGGACCCACACAGGTGGGAGGGAGCACAGCATAGGCACCCACACAGGTGGGAGGGAGCACAGCACAGGCACCCACACAGGTGGGAGGGAGCACAGCGCAGAGACCAACAGCCTCTTTCCTACACATCAGTACTTTTCCATAGTTTTGGACCATCCTGGTGAGCATTTTCTAGCTACCAGGATACAGGGAGATGCTTACCTTTGGACCAAAAAGGAGGGCATTGTTCTCCTAACCTTTAGCATAGTCAAGGCTCCTTGGCATTGAGTATGTTTTCCCAGTAGCTGATTATTGTAATCCCAGGAAGCTGGTTATTGATGTCAGTTACTTTCCAGTTGGATTTGCTGATGGTTTGTCTTGGAGGGCTCAGGAGGAAGTAATCAGAGTCCTGTCCCCGCAGAGAGCCGAGATAAACCTTTGTTACACTGGCTCCTTGGATGCCTGCCTTTTGGCGACAGGTACTTGCAGCCTGCGCAGAGAACGTTCTCCACCCTTGGCCTCAAAGGCTTGTGCCTCTGCGCAGTTGGCTGAGATAGACAGGAAGCCTGGTGAATCCTTGGTTGCTCCCTCGGCGTAGGTCTTTGGGGTCTTGGGTACACCAGTTAAATCCCGTAGCTTTGCTGGAAATGTCATGCCAGGGGTTTGCTAAGGCACTACTATCAAGACTGCAGGAAACCACTGTTGTGGGAAAACTTTTTTTTTTTTTTAACATTCTTTAGGGTTTTTCCCTTTTTTAAAAAAAAATATTTTATTCATGTGAGTACACTGTCAGACACACCAGAAGATGGCATTGAACCCCATTACAGATGGTTGTGAGCCACCATGCAGTTGCTGGGAATTGAACTCAGGACCTCTGGAAGAGCAGTTAGTGCTCTTAACCACTGAACCATCTCTCCAGCCCCGGGAAAACTCTTTAATAGTAATTCATTGTTCTCTTTATTCCAAAAAGAGATTGATGGCCACATTCTCTTCATGTGTTTCTTTCTATCTCTCCCTCTCCCTTTCCTTCTCCCTCTCCCCTCAATGGGCATGCGGTTGGATTTTGGATGGTTCCTGGGGATTCAAACTCAGGTCTTTATGCTTGTGTAGCAAGCGTTTTATACTCGGAGTCATCTCTACAGCCCCGTCATCTTTCTTCTTCCTGATTTTTGTTGCTATGGTGTGTTTGAAGGGTATTTTAATAGAATCCCCATTTGAAAATAGGCTTGGTCTACGGCCATACCACCTGTAGACCTGATCTTGTCTGATCTCAGAAAATAGGCTTGAGCAGGGTCCAGGAGTCACCTCACAAACCACATGAACACTGATCTCAGTCAGACAGGGATAGTTTATTGATCATACACCCCAGGACTGATCGATCAAACCTATGGTCCAGATTCTGGAACTGAACCATAACACTGAGTTAAGATCCTACAGGATTTTAAAGCCTAAAATCCACAAACATTTATGCCAAGTTATTTCAGCAATCAGGATTTAGGGATCGGGGACTTCCTCAGTAACGGTTTTGTTGTAAATTTACCCTGTTCCCATAGGTTGGGGTATTTAACTGCGGCAGGGGATTTGCCTTGTCTAATGTTTTTGTTATAACTTGACATGTGTCTTTCTGCCAAGTAGGATGTTAGCTCCTAGGGAGGTCTTGGGAATTTAAACTTTACTCGATCCCTAGTTAAAATGGAAGTCTTATTCTAAATAGGTGTATGTGTCTCTGGTGTCAGGGTCCACCCCAGTGGCAGCCCAGGAAGGCAAAAACCATAAAAACTTATACTGAGGTGCAGGAAGTGCTGCTAGGTGATTGGTTCGGGTCCAAGTTTATTGTGGGTAACTATACAAAATGGTTCAATTGACTTCTATCATGATTGTTTTCCGAGGGTACAGAACATAATAGAATATGTAATTAACTTGGGCATGTGAAAGTTTCCTAGTAACAGCAGCAACACACATGAGAAAGTTTCTTTACAATATTAGTAATGGACAATACCCAGGTAACAATTACCTAGGCCTTAACATTCCGTTTGGGCCTTGATATTTTACCTCAGCCTTAACAAGTATAAGGGTAAGTAATGAACTGGATGAAGACTGAGTTGCTAAGACTCCAGAAGAAAGAAAAAAGTTTTTCAAATAAACACCCTTCAATTCAAAGGTGTTCCATGGGATTGTCTCTAGAAACAGAATAGAGAGAAATAGGAATGGATTAAGACACCATTGAGATCTAAGAAAGGGAAGTGGGGAGAGGCTGTGAAAGAGTCAGTAAGGAAGGTGGGGGTCTTCAATTCTATTCCATTGATCTTCCTGCCTGTCCCTGTACCAGTACCATACAGGTTTTTATCACTGTTGCTCTGTAATTCTGTTGAGGTCAGGGATGGTGATTCCTCCAGAAGTCCTTTTGTTGTTGAGGATAATTTTTGCTATCCTGGGTTTTTTGTTATTCCAAATGAATTTTCAAATTGCTCTAACTCTATGAAGAATTGAGTTGGAATTTTGATGGGGATTGCATTGAATCTATAGACTGCTTTTGGTAAAATGGACTGTTTTACTATATTAATCCTGCCAATCCATGAGCATGGGCCTCTTTCCATCTTCTGAGTTCTTCAATTTCTTTCTTCAGAAATTTGAAGTTCTTGTCATACAGATCTTTCACTTGCTTGGTTAGAGTCACACCGAGGTATTTTATGTTATCTGTGACTATTGTGAAGGGTGTCGTTTCCCTAATTTCTTTCTCAGCCTGTTTATCCTTTGAGTAGAGGAAGGGTACTGATTTGTTTGGGTTAATTTTATACCCAGCCAATTTTGCTGAAGTCGTTTATCAGGCTTAGTAGTTCTCTGGTGAAACTTTTGGGGTCACTTAAGTATACTATCATATCATCTGCAAATTGTGATATTTTGACTTCCTCCTTTCCAATTTGTATCCCTTTGACCTCCTTTTGTTGTCTGATTGCTCTAGCTAGGACTTCAAGTACTATATTGAATAAGTAGGGAGAAAGTGGGCAGCCTTGTCTAGTCCCTGATTTTAGTGGAATTGCTTCAAGTTTCTTCTCCATTTAGTTTGATGTTGGCTACTGGTTTGCTGTATATTGCTTTTACTATGTTTAGGTATGGGCCTTGAATTTCTGATATTTCCAAGACTTTTAACATGAAGTGGTGTTTAATTTTGTTGAATGCTTTCTCAGTAACCTATAAGATGATCATGTGGTTTTTTTCTTTGATTTTGTTTATATAGTGGATTACATTGATAGATTTCTGTATATTGAACCATCCCTGCATCCCTGGGATTAAGCCTACTTGATCATGATGGATGATCATTTTGATGTGTTCTTGGATTTGGTTTGCAAGAATTTTATTGAGTATTTTTGCATTGATATTCATAATGGAAATTGGTCTGAAGTTCTGTTTCTTTGTTGGGTCTTTGTGTGGTTTAGGTATAAGCATAATTGTGGCTTCATAGAAGGAATTTGGTAGTGTTCCATCTGTTTCTATTTTGTGGAATAGTTTGACCCAGAAATGAACTCACACACCTACGGTCACTTGATCTTTGAGAAAGGAGTTAAAACCATCCAGTGGAAAAAAGATAGCATTTTCAACAAATGGTTCTGGTTCAACTGGTGGTCAGCATGTAGAAGAATGCAAATTGATCCATTCTTATCGTCCTGTACAAAGCTCAAGTCCAAGTGGATCAAGGAACTCCACATAAAACCAGATATACTCTGATGAAGCCATGAAGTGCATGCTGACAGGAGCCTGATATAGCTGTCTCCTAAGAGGCTCAGCCAGAGCATGTCAAATACAGAGGTGAATGCTGGCAGCCAACCATTGAACTGAGAACAGGGTCCCCATTGGAGGAATTAGAGAAAGGATTGAAGGAGCTGAAAGGGTTTGCAACCCCATAAAAACAACAATACCAACCAACCAGAGCTCGCAGGGACTAAACCACCAACCAAAGAGTACACATGGTCAGACCCATGGTTCCAACTACATATGTAGCAGAGGATGGCCTTGTTGGGCACCAATGGAAGGAGAAGTCCTTGATCCTGCCAAGGCTGGACCCCCCCTCCCCAGTGTAGGGGAATGTCTGAGTGGGGAGGTGGGAAGGGGTGGGTGGATGTATGGGGTAACACCCTCATAGAAGAAGGGGAGGGGGGTGGGATAGGGGATTTATGGACAGGAAACTGGAAAAGGAAACAACATTTGAAATGTAAATTAAAAAATCCAATTAAAAACAAGCAAACAAACAAACGAAGGTGGGGGTCACATGATGACAGAGGAGAATGGGACAGGTCCTCAAAGCTTTATTCCTTGCAGAGAAGCCCAGACTACAAGCTACAAAAACCCTTCCCTAGGTCAGCCAGTAGACCACAGGTGTTGTGTACACAGCATGCAGGAAGCCATCTAGCTTCTCTTATTTGATTGATGGGGAGTGTCTGTGGTCCTTTTTCTTATAATTCCCTACCCAACATGACTCATGGACTGTGTCATTCTGGTAATGAAATGACCTGTCCATGACTCCTGTAGGCCCTGATAGTGTGTTCCCAGAAGATCCGTATTTAGTCAGAACACATACAATCACATGTTCAGCCACGAGCTGGGCAGACAATGCTGTAAGCTAGGAAGTTATTCTGATGCCAAGGATGAAGAGGCAGTGATGGTGTCAGAGAGGCAGCCATTGCTTTCCATCTGGCCCCATTGACACAGCAAATTCTCCAGTGTCTCCCTGGCCTCGGTGTTCTGCCAACACGTTTATCTCAAGCACTGGGTAAATATTTACTCTCGCCTGTCTTGTCATCTGTATATCTGTATTTATTCTAATGACTCTATTGATTCTGTGTGTGCTGTTTCCGGGAGTCTTTCGTCTTCCTCCTGGGTGCTGACATTTGGGGTTGAGCCCTGACAGCTGGGAGCCCTTCCCAACAATGAGTAGCTTCATTGTAACGCAGGCCTGCCCAGAAATACTTAGCTGCTTTAGTGGATGGTTTCTAATTACATTACCTGTGGATTTTCTTCCGAATTTCATTAAATAAAATTGCATGAACCCCCCCCCCAGTCTCCCAGGCTCCTCCAGCTTTGAAAACATCCCTCCAGAGTGTGATTGTCCACTTACATCTTGTCCTTTCTTTGGGCAGGAAGCTAGGTAAACTACTTCAACAAATTCCATCCCTTGCTAACTATAAGGTCCCATGGCCAGAATCCAGTAAAGAAATGCTTATAAAACACCTAGTCTGTGATACATTAGGGTCCAGGCACTGGGGATCCATCAGTGAAAGGCAAAAAACAAATAAAAACAAAACAGACCTGTTTGTGTTACTGGGAGGAGGCCGGGAATAAACAAAAGTGGATCAGCAAGCTGACAGGGAAAGAAGGCTGGCAGTGAGGTGGGTGATCAGCCAGGGGAGAGCCTGTGAAGGTGACTGTAAGGCGTGAGCCCTTTCCATCACAGGAAAAGAACATTTAGGGGACAGCAAGGTTTCTCAGTGGGTTCTTGCTGCAGAGTTTGATAACCTGAGTTTAGTCTCTGGGTCCTGCAAACTTACACACACACACACACACACACACACACACACACACACACACACAGCACAGATCCTGGGAATAGAACACAAGCGAGTACAAAGACTTTGAGGAAGGAGATGCTGATGGCCAGGGGATCCATGGCCAGAGCTGAAGGGAGAGAAGCAGGAAAAGAAGTAGTGGTCATCGATATGGCAGAGGGCAGACAGAGCAATGCCTTGAAAAACACCAGGCTTTGCCTAGGCCAAGAACCAATGGATGCTTGTCAGCAGAGGAGAGATGTGATCTCTCCTAGAGATTGGCCTCTCTAGATGCTTTGTGGAAGATGACCAAGGGTTAGACTGATGGCAGGAAACCTCAGTCACAATAATGTGGCATGCCCTCAGAGTGTTGCCAGTGGCTGGTCACTACAGAATCTTAAGTGTCAAGAAGAAAAAACAAATGTGGATTCAATCGAAAGCCATTGAGAAGTTATGGAAAATGAGAATGGGATTGGGCGTTTATATAATCTGCCTGTTCTGTGGCCTTTAGTAAGAGATCTGTGTTTAAGAATCTGCCTTCAGATCACATCTTAGGGACTGGAGAGATGAGTTAGCAGCTAAACACTTGTAAGTTGAGCTACCTGAGTTCAATCCCTGGACCCGTGTGAAAACTGACTCCACATGGTTACCTTCTGACCTCATCTTGTGTGCACTGCAATGTACACCCAAGGCCCCCCCCAACACACACTCAAATAAACAGATAACGTCTTAGCACAGAATTGGGTGGGCTTCATTTAGAACAACTCTCTTGGGATGGTAAAAGAAGCAAGGCTTAGATGGAACCCATCGGGATCAATCTTGGATCAATAAGGAGATCAGGACAGACCACCAATGACTGGGGACCAGGTCTGAACCCATCTATAGCCTGGCCCCCGCCATGCTGGTGATTGCATGAAAAATTGTTCTAGCTGAACTATCAACCCCGACACAGCCAGTGCCAGGACAGCATGGTAAAAGCCCTGAGCTTGGCATGGAGAAGTCAGGGTTCTAATCTAACTCCACCTGGCTAACACCCCAGAGCTGCCCAGACTGGCATTTTCTGTCTAGTAAAATGAATATGCTGGACTAGAGCCATGGGTTTATTCCACCCTAACTGGTAATTTTGAAAATTTTGTGCCTTGTAACTAATTTAATCCTTAACTGGTTGTGAATACAGTGGAAATAGGGTTACCTGTTACAGGTAAGGTAACCAGGGCCCAGCCTTCGACACTGCGATAGGATACTGTCATATTCAAGGTTTACACATTCAAAAACTGTGAAACAGAGTTAGAAAGTGAAGAAAAGGAAGAACAACATAAAGAAGAGGAGGAGGAGGAAGAGGAAGAAGAGGAGGAAGCAGCAGCCCCAGCCAATGAGATGGCTCAGCTGATGAAGTCTGATGACAAGTTTGATACCCAGGACCCACATGATGGAAGGAGATAATCTACTCCTGCCATTGTCTTCTGACCTTCACATGTGTTCCCTGACACACATGCCCCATAAATAAAAACAAATAAATATAGTAAAAATTAAAAAGAAATGGCGAAAACCTCACCACTTAAGCAAGTTTATAATTTTGTGATAGGCTTCATTCATAGCTATCCCTGGCCTTACGTGGTCATAGGCCAAAGGTTGGACGTGCTTGGGAATGACTTGGTTTACTCAGTGAGTAAAAAGCACTCCGAGGGGCTGGAGAGAAGGCTTGGCAGTTAAAAGCACTTGCTGATTTTGCAGGGGACTCGAGTTCCTAGGACTTATCTGGTAGTTCAGTAATTCCTGTTTCAGGGGTCTGATGCGCATTTCTGAACTTGCTCTGTACCAGGCTGACCTTGAACTCAGTGATCTGCTTGCCTCTGTCTCCTGGAATTAAAGATGTGTACCACCTCGCCTGGGCCTAACCATTTCATTGTCACTTTGCCTCAAGATCAAAAGCCTGTGCCCTCCATTTTTGAACTGTATTTCATTCCAGACTAAGAGTCCAAGTGAAAACAATAACAATTACACCTAATATGATAATTCCTTGTTCAATGGCAAATACATAAACAATACGCTCAGCTGGGTGGGATCTTGTCACAAAGTCACCACTCCCTTAATCTTTATCTCCTTGAACACAGGATTCATCTCCATTTCACTTCCTGGTGCCCTTTTATTCCCTGAACCATACATTTTTATATTTTTTCCTTTCTCAGCTTACTATGCTTGTTCAAAAGGCTCTTCATGAGACTAAACCAGAGGATGAAGTCTCTGTTGGGCTTTTTTGAGACTTCCTTTGTCAACGCAATTAATATATATATATATATATATATATCCTCAGTTAGACTTTTAGACAAGGAAAAAAAGCAGACACATTCTTCACCAAAATACAACAAAAACAGTCTCTAGGCCGCACACAGAAACACCTTGGGCCTGGTCTACACAGTTCACATTACTCCCAGCACCAGTGTCTTCCATATCCTATTTGGATAGCCCATTAAGCTCCACTTAAAGCATTCCATTACTCTCCAAATCCAAAGTCCCCCAATCCACATTCTTCTAACAAAAGCATGGTCAAGCCTATCACAGCAATACCCCTGTCCCTGGTACCAACTTCTGTCTTGGTTAAGGTTTCACTGCTGTGAAAAGATACTACGACCAAGGCAACTCTTATAAGAATATCTAATTGGGGCTGGCTTACAGGTTCTGAGGTTTAGTCTGTTATCATCAAGGCATGGCAGCCTCCAGGCAGGCATGGTATAGAAGGAGCTAAGAGTTCTACATCTTCGTCTGAAGGCCACTAGGAGAAGACTCATAGTTTCATTTTTTTTTTAAATTAAATTATTTTATTTATTTACATTTCAAATGTCTCCCTTCCCAGTTCCCCTCCCAGAGTTCTTCACCTCCTCCCCTTTGCTTCTGAGAGGGTGCTCCCTACATGCCCACCCCCACCTCCCTCAAACACCCTTCCACCCCCACCTCATTTTCCCAGGATCCCCTTTCCTTGGGGTAGCATGTATCTACAGGGCTAGGTACATCTTCTCCCAGGGAGACCAGACAAGGCAGGCCTCTGCTATATGTGTGCCTGGGGCCTCAGACCAGCCTATGTATGCTCTTTGGTTGGTGGCTCAGTCTCTGGGCGCTCTGAGGGTCCGAGTTAGTTGATGCTGTTGGTCTTCCTATGGGGTTTCAATCCCCTTCAGCTACTTCAGTCCTTCCCCTAACTCTTCCATAGGGGTCTGGGACTTCAGTCCATGGTTGGCTGTGAGTATCTGCATCTGTCTCAGCTGCTGGCAGAGCCTCTCAGAGGACAGCCATGCTAGTGTCTGTATGCACAGCATAGCATCAGTAATAGTGTCAGTGTTTGGTGCCTGTGCATGGGATAGATCTCAAGTTGGGCCAGTCACTGGATGGCTTTTCCTTCAGTCTCTGCTCCATTTTGTCCCTGCATTTCCTTTAGATAAGGACAATTCTGAGTCAAAATGTTTGAAGACTGGTGGTTCCATCTCTTGACTGGGGGCCCTGTCTATCTACTGGAGGTGCTCTCTTCAGGTTCCCTCTCCTTACTGTTGGACTTTTTGGCTAAGGTCATCCCCATTGAGTCTTAGGAGCCTCTCACATTTCAGGACTCTGGGATTTTCTAGAAGTGCCCCCTCCCCACAACTGCATATTTCCATCCATTCTCCTGGCCCTCTGGACTTCTCTCCTGTCTCCTCCCATACCTAATCCTGCACCCCTTTCCCTCTCCCCTCTCCGCTTCCACTCAGGTTTCCCCCAACATCTGCTTCCCATGATTATTTTGTTCCCCCTTCTAAGTGAGATTTAAGCATCCACACTTGGGCCTTTATTTGTGTTAAACTTCATTTGGCCTGTGAGTTGTATCATGGGTGTTTTGTACTTTTTAGCTAATATCCATTTATCAATGAGTATATACCATGCATGTCCTTTTGGGTCTGGGTTACCTCACTCAGGATGATATTTTCTAGCTCCATCCATTTGCCTGCAAGATTCATGATGTCCTTGTTTTTAATAGCTGAATACATAGCACTCCATCGTGTAAATGAACTGCATTTTCTGTATCCACTCTTCCGTTAAGGGACTTCTGGGTTGTTTCCAGCTTCTGGCTGTTACAAATAAGGCTGCTATGAGTGTAGTGGAGCACAGGTCTTTGTGGTCCAGTAGAGCATCTTTTGAGTATATGTTCAGGAACAGTATAGCTGGGTCTTCAGATAAAACTATTTCCAATTTCCTGAGGAACCGCCAGATTGATTTATAAAGAAAGAAATTAAAGACTTTCTAGAATTCAGTGAAAATGAAGACACAGCATAGCCAAACTTATGGGACACAAGGAAAGCAATGCTAAGAACACTGAGTGCCTTCATAAAGAAACTGGAGAGATCCTACACTAGCAACTTAACAGCACACCTGAAGGCTTTAGAACAAAAAGAAGCAAACTCACCCAAGAGGAGTAGACTGCAGGAAATAGTCAAACTCAGGGCTGAAACCAACCAAATAGAAACAAAGAGAATGATACACAGAATTAATAAACCCAAAAGCTGGCTCTTTGAGAAAAATCAGTACGATAGATAAACTCTTAGCCAAACTAACTAAAGGGCACAGAGACAACATCCAAATTAACACAATCAGAAATGAAAAGGGAGACATAACAGTAGAAGCTGAGGAAATTGAAAAATTCCATCAAAACCGAGGATGCTAGACGAAATAGATGAATTTCCAGACAGATGCTATGTACCAAAGTTAAATCAAGATCAGGTAAACTATCTAACAGTTGAACCCCTAAGGAAGTAGAAGCCGTCATTAAAAACCTCTCAACGAAAAAAAGCCCAGTGCCATTAGTTTTAGTATAGAATTCTTCCAAATTTTCAAAGAGGAATTAATACTAACACTCTTCAAACTATTGTACAAAATAGAAACAGAAGGAACACTACCCAATTCATTCTATGAAGCCACAGTTACTCTGATACCTAAACTACACAAAGGCCCAACAAAGAAAGAGAACTTCAGACAAGTTTTGCTTATCAGTGCAAAAATACTTAATAAAATTCTTGCAAACTGAATCCAAGAACACACCAACAACATCATTCACCATGATGAAGTAAGGCTTCATCCCAGGAGTGCAGGGATGGTTCAATATATGAAAATCCACCAATGTGATCCACTATGTAAACAAATTAAAAGAAAAACGATCACTCAGCGTCACTGAGGTAAAGTGTTTCTGGACGTGTTTCCTGAGAGCACACAGAAGCTGTGTTCTAGAGTCAGCTTACATTGTACCTCACGCTGGCAGCTAAACTTGATAATGTAAGAGTCACCCGGGTGGTGCTGGTTTTGAAGGCTTGAAGGAGTCATGGAGAAGACGAAGCTTGCACAAAGCCTGGATTTTGAAGTGTCTGAACTTGTAAAGACTGTGGGACTTTTTAAATTTGTAAAATATTTTATTTTATAATATTGGTGTCGAGGTAATGCAAAGTCCATATGCATTGGTTTCTTGCAGATGAGTAAGAAAGGAAAGGTTATGACTTAACAGTGACATATTTGTGTGTCAGGTTAACAAGGGGTCAGCCGCCCCCAGCTAGTTTTATTTCAGCTTGATACAAACTGGAGTCATCTGAAAGGGGGGACCTTAACTGAAAAACGGCCTCCCTAAGATCCAACTGTAGGGCATTTTCCTAATTAGTGATTGATGGGGAGAGCCTGGCCTCTACTCATGGTGCTACTCATGGGCTAGTGGTCCTGGGTTCTTTAAGAAAGCAAGGTGAGTGAACCAGGATTAGTAAACCAGTCAGGAGTACTCCTCCTACAGCCTCTGCATCAGGCCCTGCCTCCAGGTTCATCCGGTTCGAGCCAACCCTTGCTTTCGTCACTAATGGGCTGTCATGTGGAAGTGGAAGCTAAACAAAACTCTTTCCTCCCTAACTTGATTTTGGTCACGGTGTTTCACCACAGCAATGCTAACCCTAATCACCACAGACCCCCACACACATAAAAATAAAATGCCATCTCTTACCCAACCCGAGAACATGAGTTTGTCAGGAAACAAAGAACAATCGTCACGCCTGCTGAACAGGAATACATTCATGTTAGGTGAGTTTCAGGGATTGCGTTCTAGAGATGGAAGTCCCGTGGGTCAGTCGGGTTCTCACCGCCATCCTGGGCTCTGTGGGGGAGGGTAAGAACACCTTTCAGAAGTGTTGAAGGCAACCAATCAGAGAATGGAGCTTACTGTCCAGTAGAGACTTGGCATCTCCTCTGCTTTTCTGTTTTATTTATTTTTTATCTGTTTTGGAGGTACAGTCTCTTACAGCCCAAGCTAGCCCTAGACTTCCTAGGCAGCTCTGAAGGAACCTTGAACTTGCAATCCTCCCTCCTCTGCTTCCTTAGCGCTTCAGGTAACAGGTGTAGTCATGGCGATTTGCCTGTAGTCAGCAGGAGCCAGGCTGACCACAGAGGACATTGCTTCCCGACTGTTGAGGATGTGAGCCTGGATACAGCCTCTGGGGTTATAATCCCTTCCTTCCAGCTGCAGTGACTCCCATGATTTAAAGAGCCCAAATAGGGTGGTGCTGACATGGAACCCATTCCCTCCCTAGCTGCCTGCTTTTTCTCTTGATCAACAGGGACGCTGAAATTGTAAGCCACCGAGGAAAGGATGCTGATCTGTTTCCTAGCAGAAGGTAGCTGGCTTCTGACCAACTTCAATTCCAGAAAGGATCATAAACACTTATCTAAAACAGCACACCCTCATATCTAATGTAATTCAGCAAGTAGTAATAATGTGTGCTCACCCTTTGCTGATGGTGCTTTTGATTAGTTTAAAGTCCCTTCAATAGATGTAAAGTGAAGGACTTACCAGAAAGAGTCATAAACACTTACCTAAAACAGCACACCCTCATATCTAATGTAATTCAGCAAGTAGTAATAATGTGTGCATTTGGGGTTGGGGATTTAGCTCAGTGGTAGAGCGCTTGCCTAGCAAGCGCAAGGCTCTGGGTTCAGTCCCCAGCTCAAAAAAAAAAAAAAAAAAAAAGTGTGCATTTTCCTTTCATTGACTGTAACTTCAATTAGCTCAAAGTCCATCTGCCTGATGGTTAGTGGCTGTCATGAGCTAGAGTGATCTCAAGGCCCATCTGAGCTGGAGAGACTGAGCCACAAACCAAATGAAGCAAAACCAAACAACACATACAACCAACAACCAGAAAGAAGATAGGGAAATCTCCCAAGGACTTAGAGACAAACATTCTTCAAAATGACTTTGACGACAACAAAAAAAATCAAGGGCAGCTGAGATGTCTCAGTGGGCAAAGCACTTGCTCTCAAGTCGGGTGACTGAGGAAGCCACATAGTGGAAGGGGTAAACCAACTCCTGCGAGTTGTCCACTAACCCCATCCACCCCTACTCCATCATAACCATGTCTCCACCACCCCCCAAGAAATAAAAAGTGTGAAAAAAATTAATGAAGAAATCAAGAGTGAAAAATAGAAGTTAGAAGGTGAAGAAAAATGAAAACCCAACACATCAGTACTGGTGACTATAACTTTAGCATTTAGAGGAACATTTATAACATCACACATCTAGCTCAGAAAGGAGAACGCTCTCTAAATTATGACGCCGTCTGTTTTGGAGTTTCTCTTGCTGTGATGAAACACCATGGTCAAAAAAGCAAGTTGGGGAGGAAAAGTTTTGTTTGGCTTACACTTCCATATCACCCATAATCACTGAGCGAAGTCAGGACAGGAACCCAAACAGGACAGGAACTTGGAGGCAGGAGCTGATGCAGGGGCCTTGGAGGTGTACTGCTTACTGCCTTGCTCTCCATGGTTTGCTCAGCTTGCTTTCTTACAGAATTTAGAATCACCAGCCCAAGTATGGCACCACCCACCATGGGCTGAGCCCTCCCTATCAATCACTAATTATGAAAATGCCTCACACACTTGCCTACAGCCTGATCTATTGGAGGCATTTTCTCAAGCCATAGTTTGTGTCAAATTGACAAATCTAGCCAGCATACTTTCCTTCTAAGAAACTTTACAACAAGATCCCACAGTAAGTAGCAGAATGGAAAAATATAGACTAGAACCAAAGTCACTGAACCAGGGAGGATTCTGGAAAGATGGCGGATCAGAAAGTGCCTGCTGTCTCCCCAGAGACTATGGAGTTAGTGGAATCTACTTGCTGTAACTATTCTGCAATTCTAGAGTCTATTGAGAGCTTGCATGTTCTAAGAGAAGGCTTGGGAAGGCAATCCGAGGTTAAGCTTGGTTAAATTCAACGCTTGAAAC
The DNA here is from genome assembly GCF_011064425.1 of Rattus rattus. Classification (NCBI taxonomy): domain Eukaryota; kingdom Metazoa; phylum Chordata; class Mammalia; order Rodentia; family Muridae; genus Rattus; species Rattus rattus. Next base: position 64,418,562 of record NC_046161.1, on the reverse strand, counting down.
CGTAGCACCAACCTAGCTCCTGGCAAGCAGTTAAAAACAAGTTCCCATGGCAGTTAGCCTTCAGCCAGTAGGAGCCAGGGTAAGCAAAAAGGACCGTGCTCCTCA